>NC_056743.1:775087925-775195425 GCF_019279795.1 Protopterus annectens | reverse complement strand
TAAAATGATAAAGGGTAGCTGGGAAAAGAAGGGTGGAATGTTTGTAGGAGGGACAGAGTGAGAATGGAAGGATGCAGAGGCAGACAAAAAAATATAAAATGCAGATACAGACAGCCATGGGTGGTAGGGCTCTCTATTGAAATATCTGCACTCAAAATGCCGAGTGCAGACAAGCCATAAAAAAAGAAAAAAAAAAGACCAAAACTACAGGAGAAGAGCAAATCTAGAACATCACCCTTCTCCTTTAAACTTCTTTTTTGCAGGGGCATCCCCTGATGTGGAGGGCAGGCCTCCCCACACCCCCCGAGCTTATATATACCAACTTCAAGCTCGCCATACCTTCGAGAAAAGGGAATATTCCAGTAAATGGCTGACTTACACTTAGTATACGTAAGTCTGTTTTTTTGGTCATTCAATTTCCATGTTTTGGGACTTGTGTAGTGAGTCTCAGCATTTCAAATGGTTACTGGGTGGTAGTGACACAAAAAGGTAGGGACAACAAAATATAGGCACAGAAAGATGTAAGACACTACAGGGTGGGAAAGGTTGGACAACAAACAAGGTGTGAAGAAAGAAACATAAGGTGGGAAAACAGCTAGATGAGAGAATAGGACAGGTTCCATGATGGATGCCAGACAACCCAGAGGCCACCCACACAGACATCAGCCACTTTAACTACTGATGTCATGTGCAGACTTCACCTCCAGCAGCACACTCATCAGGGTCTTCCACTCATTTGACTTGTCCAGCTGCATCAGGCAACAATCTACAGTGGTGAGGCTGGTGTCCAGCTGCATGTACACCTCAAACAAAACTAGTCTCTGCAACTGCTTCTAGGAAACCACAAAGACAACCTACGGGCTACTCTCAGTACAGGAACCCCTGACACTATAGAGGCCAACAGTGAGCCTTTTATATCACCTTTAGTGGGATAACATACATCTCACTAATGAGAGGGAGATATGCTGACCCCTGATAAGCCAGTATTGAAGCTTTCAGCTGGCACAAGCTGAGGCAGCTAGTGCTACTCCAGTGTCACAACCACAACTGGACCTGCAGAAAGAAGAAAACAGAAAGAGAGCATATTAGTACTCACACACACATTACACAGGAAATCACATTCCATGGAATAGTAGTATACATGGCACATGCATCCACTGCCAGGAGAGGAGATGCTCTTGCCTTCTGTGACATCCATCAGTATTGACTTGTCACCTCTTGGCCACTGTAAAACAAAATAGAATCAGTGATGATAACAAAACTATTGTCTCCAGCTCCTTTACTTATTATGCATCCTACTGTGGAAGAAGATGAGTGCAATGCCACTGTTGGTTGTTATAACAAAGCCTGCACTGATTACCAGAATGGGTGATGCCAGTACCATTAGTCACCATCTTGCTAAGTTCTTTTCAGACATTGATGTTGTATAGTGGGGCATCATACTTGCTTTGAAGGCTCTCTTTACAGTCCCTACGACAGAAAAACAAGAAACTCTTGCTCTGCTTCAGAAAACAGGCAGGAGCTCTGCTGTCCCAAACACCTGAGAAAAGCATGCAGACTCACACAGGTTCACTTGTGGAGCAAAATGGTAACCTCATGTGTGCAGATATTTATTTGGGTGTTATGTGATGTGCATTGCATTGCAGCAGTAAGGCATTCAAACTACACCAGCTCTGTGCATGTCCATAGTGTGCATATGTGTCCCTTGCCCCAGAACAATTAAGGTAGCACCATCCACTGTGAATAGCACAATGCTATGGTGCTATTTCAGAGACAGACACTCTAAATGTCCTCATTAGCATAATGTCCATTCTAACAGACCTTATTAGTGGAATATAAAGTGGGTAGGAGGGGTGCCATTTTTAATTAGATTGCATTAAGATAAGCAACCATGGAATCAGGACTTTACAGATGAGGACTCTAGACTTTGAGACAACCATACTGATGGAAGATAAACTCCTATTAATGTATCACTGCATTGCACTCAACAACCATTGTGGATGCCAGGAACAGGGACATAAAATAAATGGTGTATGATGGCATGAGAAAACACAACATGTACAGCTATCAGCATATAATCACAGTATGATCTATGTTCCCCTAGGGAAGGACTTGCCATACAGCACATGATGACTCCTGTACATAGGGTGAGGCATGGCAATGCACATTCAGAGGGAGAACAGGGTATGCAAAGCATTCTGTCTCTCTAGGAGCCATCGACTTGGGTTCAAGTCCTAGCGACTTGATGAATTAAAGATCCAAAAAGAAGTCAGTTCCGTGCTAGTCCAGCACATGGTACATGGGCTTGCCACACCACAAGGACATGCACGCATCTGTGAAGCTGAAGGCTATACTGATGGTAGTTTTATTACCAGCAGGGTATACCAAGGAGGACAGGATTCAGTAGAGATGCCAGACTAATGATGTACCACCCATCTGGGCAGCAGCAGACAGGCGATGTTGGAGGCAGAAGATCATGTTTGATACAGCAGTGGTGACAACATTGAATTTATACTGTGCAGAAAAAAGGCCCATCAGTCTACTTCTGTATTCTCCCAAGAAAACTATATGATGATACATGCACAGGAAAGGTGTGGGGAATGTGTCCATTGTTGTAAGAAAGTCCTTCTATATTGCACAGCTTATAAACAAAGGGATTGTATCAAAATGCAGAGATCTCATTGTCCTCCCTTTACTCAGCCCTCTGGCATACGAGGCATCCTCGAACCCAATACTGGTGGATTTACCACACATCACCAAGTCAAATTGCATCAGAAATACTCAGTCTAGGATTATAAACTTCTTTTGCAACATCAACAGAATGGTTTGGAGGGACAGGTATATCTCTCAGAGAATACACTGCTCTGAAAAAGTCTCCCAATCTACATAAAACAAAACTTGTCTCTCCAGATGGGAAAAGAACATTCACCCCAGAACTGTCCCCTGTACTAATGATGGACAGAGGTAGCTCTGAAATGCTTTATCCCATGCAAGGGTCCCCTCAATTTATCTATGGTGTGATCACAGTTATTCTCATTAGGAGTAATATATAATTATCGAACATGGGATGGGTAAGACCAATCTCTAACCAAATGGGCTAGGTTAATTCAAGCACAAAAAGTGAAACTTGCTAGGCTTAAAATGGCCAGCAAGAGTAGCTAGCCTAGTACTTACCTATGAACCTATGAATGGTCATAGCAGTGATCGCCAAATGGGGGTGTGCAGTGCACATGCATATGGAACATCACAGAAGGCGGTGAATGCACACTGACTAGGATGTGTTACCCAAAGATGTACATGTCTTGCCATGACTCCATTAGAGAGGTAGTGTCTGGAAATGTTCGGCACCCAGAAGTTATAGTGGGACAATGTATGACAGGGAATGGCACAGGACATCAGTGCTGTAGGCAGCCATAACAGGCTTCTGCAGATGGAATCTCAAAAGGTAACTGATGATATTGCTTGCCATGAACAAGGCATGGGGCATTGCCAAGGACATATCCACCACAGCAGGTGAACCACCAGCTCATAAAGTTGGAAGAGTTTCTGATATTCCTGTGTGGGAAAGGCCGGTCGGCCCTTGTTGCCAGTGGTGGATTGAATGTGGGAGCTGGGCTGGTGATAACTGCATGAGTGGTTCTAGAAGATGCACCAGGTTAGTAATAGTGCTGTGAAGCCCAGTGAATGGATGGGATGTAAATACCATCAATGACACCCAAAATGCAATAGATTGATGACACCACTGCTACCAATGTGAATAAAAGTTCTAACTGGCAGCAGAGGGATGGTCCGTCAAGTTACTTCACAGGTACTCAGCAGGTTGAAACAAAAGAAAGTGCACACAAATTTAACTCATTAATTAAGTCACAAGATACAGCCTGATACCAAGATCCTGGGTATAAACTGTCAGCATCCACCCATAGATTCACCTGCACACACGCAACCTACAGAGCTGAGCCTTTAGCACCCAGGCCCGTTTCTCATCATTCTCTCTCTCTCTGTGAACCATGGTGCCCTTTATCCATGGTAACTGCTTTCACACAAGTTATTATTTTCACACACACACACACACACACACACGCACACACACACACACACACACACACACACACACACACACACAGATATACACACACACACACACACACACACACACACACACACACACACACACACACACACACACACACACACACACACACACGCACACGCACACACACAGTTCCCAGGGAAGGCTGGCAGATCATAATATTAATAGAATAACTTAAAAATGTAAACTACATGAGCACGTTGTACTTTGTGAAAGCCAAACATAAAATAATAAAAGCCTTTATACTTGTGTTTTCTGTATAATCAAGAATGTAACACTAGAGAATCTTTAAAGTATACAAATCTCTGATTCTGCTATATCTGATAAGAGCTTGACTATCTAAGTATACATTATTAAATTCCCTGCATAACCATCTTTTAATTTTACAGTTTATCTGAAGTACTGTAGTACAGCAATATCAAAAACCTGCAATGTATTTAAAACCAAAATATATGATGGCCCTTTCTAAAGGAAAATATTGAATTATATTTAGGCAGCCAGTTGTACTGAAAAGTCACAGTATTATCAACATGAATTTACTTGTATATTTCTTAACCTGGAACCCGTGATTCCCTAAGATCCCATATTTAGACAGTTGGGATGATATTATATTTGTTATTATCTATTTATGCCATTGCAGTTTCAAAAGCCAATATGCTGAAACACTAATTTTAGGACATTTTGCATATCTCCCATGATGCCTTGATAATGGGAAATTTGCAATTATTTTTGTACAGATGTTTCTCTGTTTTGTCAAGGTCTCACTAGCTGCGTCCAACAAATAATCTGCAGTGGTATGTATGGTGCATTATTATTATTATTATAAAAATAATTATTACTACTAGCATATGGGTGTATGTGTACATGTGTCTGTCTGTCTGCATCTGAGAGTGTAATGTGCATACATACATGAGTGCATTTATGGGGGTCTATATTACGTACTCGAAGAGACACTTCTTCGAAAACGTAATAATTAACACCACAACAACGAAATTCAAAAACCACAAATGGCCACGTCTGCAAACTTTTTCCTAGGGAAAAAATTTGCGGGGCCGTAAACACAGCACACACACTTCTGATCCATTTTAAGTGGGGGGCTTTGCCCCCCACACCCCCCTAACTAAATATACCAACTCCGAGATCGCTCTACATTGGGGAAAAGTGTAAACCCTGGGAACGGCCACTGAACTTTTTCCCTAGGAAAAAATTTGTGGACGTGGCCATTCGCAGTTTTTGGATTTCTGTGTTTTGGTATCGATTATTACATATTCGAAGAAGTGTCTCTTTGAGTACGTAATATAGACCCCATTTATGGCTGTATACACGTGTGCATGTATGTGTATATGTGAGGTGTGTGTGTGTGTGTGTGTGTGTGTGTGTGTGTGTGTGTGTGTGTGTGTATGTGAGTGCATGCAAGTATGTGTGTGGAAAGCTTTCTAAAATGCTAGTTAATTTTCTAATTTTTTTTTTAATTTGTCTACAGTAGCTGAAAAGTGAAATAACATATTTACAGGCCACATAAACTGTCACTTGAATATATAAATGAAAATCAACTTTTAACAGTTCATTCAGGAGGCAATATATATCAGTGAACAACAAGTTTATGTTATATAGTAGTGTCAGTAGTGAAATTTTACTTACTTGTAAGGTAAGTAACCTAAGGGCCATGTGTGTGTGTGTGTGTGTGTGTGTGTGTGTGTGTGTGTGTGTGTGTGTGTGTGTGTGTGTGTGTGTGTGTGTGTATGTGTGTGTGTAGGGGGGATTATGATTAAGAATATTTAGAGTCCAGACACATTTGTGCTTCTATTAAGATTTGCACAGTTATAGCTGGATACAGTTACAACTGGAAAAAAGCATCTGGTCATAACCTTGCCTGGCCAAAATCAAAAGTAAAGTATTTTGTTGCAGGTTCAAACCCTGCAAACCCCTGTGACAGTGTGTATATATCAACTCCATGGTCATACAAAGATGAAGAAGGAAGGAATCTTCCAAAGGAAATGTGTCACTGACAGATGTAATTTAGAAACCACACACTGGCAGCGATTTCTTATGGAATACAGTCATCAGGGACTTCAGTATTGTTTGCTATATAAGTACTGGAATGTTTCTAGCTTATTTATCAATATATGTTTATCTGTCTACATCTACTAGATTTGCAATAACTCCATTATTGTTGAATAAATCCCCCTGAAACCTAGGAAAGCCTCATGAATATGCACTTGTAACAGTGTAAATGCTGACTGCTATGATGAACCATTATTTAACATGGGATGCTCATGGTGTTAGACTGCAGGGCCACAACCCACCCAAACAGAAATTATCTATCTTTTATTTTATAATTTATCAGCTTTTTTATTATTCCTCTTAAAATAGTTGACTTTCCCATTTCAGGACTTCAAACTATTTATAACTTCTATAAAAAGTGAGCTGGACTATTTTTTAAAACAACTAAGAGTTGATGTGCAAATCCCCATACTGAATAAGGTGATTATGCCTTATTACAGCTCCTCCTACTGTTTTTGACTGGTTGAAATGATGTCTGTGTGAGGTACCAGTGGAACCATTGCCACCCTGAGCATAGGATGCCGTGGCACCACTGTCTGCACAAATGGTGGCATATCCACAGGAAAGTGCACACAAGTCTGTGTCAAAGATTAATCCACAAAATACAACCCGGCAGCAATAGAATATGGGGAATATGTACTGCTGTCATGGTTATGGGCCTCCAACCTCCACAACCAAAATTAGACTGCACACTGTTACCTCACAGAGCCATACTACTCTCTCTGCAAACAAATATCTCCCAACACCCCTTTAGGCAGAGTAGCTGTCTTTTACATAAAGTATTATTTTTACACAAACACTTGTATGCACACACACACATCAGAAAAGGTTGGCAGAATTCTTCAAAGTCCCCATAGCACAGCTTTCCTCCTGACTTGATAGTATTACTAAAATCTCAAATGAAAGTCAGTAGATTACAGGTACTTGTTTGTTCTTATTTTACCAATTAATATCTCCTTCACTGGTAGTCAGCCAAATCAGTCACAGAGGTATGTGCCCTATAGTTTGTTGCCCCACAGTATAATAATTGTTACCTTCTTCTCAGCTGAACAACTGTGGATAAATACATATATAATAAATAATTACCGGTCATTAGAGCTTAAAAATAAGTAAATGGATTTTATTTAAATAAAATATTATTTTAATAAAAAAAGAAAATAGTGGGACTATAGAGTAAAATATAAGCAAGTTGGCACAAAAGAAAAATGAAAAGAAAATGCAGTAAACATAAGTAGGATGGATACAAAAAACTGTCTCTAAATATCCAAGTTCTCTAACTTGCTTATTACAAGAAGACTGGACCATAAAACAAAGTTTTCACAGACAGCATCATTCTACAGACAAGCATCAGCAGCTACAGCATACATTTCTTCTTCAACAAACCTTTTTCAACTGCTACATTACACAGTTAAATAAGCCGCGCTTGTGCAGCGGTAGCATTGATGCCTCACAGCAAGAGGTTCTCCCGTTCGATTTTCGGCTGGAGCGCCTTCTGTGTGGAGTCTGCATGTCCTCCCCACAGTCGAGTGACATTCGAAAGACATGCGTAGAATGGGCGTGCCTTCGTTGAAGGCTGGGCATTGAGCTGGCACCACGGCACCCGTAAAATATTGACTGCCAATCATTAGCAGACCGGAGTTCCGCTGTGGTGACCCCTAACCGGGAAAAGCTGAAAGAAAAACAACATATTACACAGTTAAATAGCAAAAATACTTTGCCAGTTCCAGTGTCTTCAGAAATCATCATTGTGAAGAAAGGAGGACATAAAATAGCTCCCTTCACCCAATAACAAAATGACTAGAATTTGTCAAAATATCTCTGCACATTTCTTCTCCAATAAAATCCCAAATAAGTTTTAAAAAGTTCCAATGGCAATTATATTCAATGGAGTTTTATCCTTGTTTGTTATATTACAAGAAGATGCCATTGTGTCACACAAATCAGCAAATCTCCCTGTCCTTTGACATCTGGACAAACAAAAGTGTCTCCTTTTTACCATGAAGACATAAAACTGCAAAAAAAAACAATGGATTAAAGAAGGCATTCTGCTTTATTCAGCATAGGATAAACACATTTCATAGACACTCCCTTTTAGCCAGGCATGATCTCAGCTTCACAATGTCAGAGGGAAGAAATGAGCTGCCAGATGATGCAGTAAGCAACCTTTTCTATCATATTAGTCTGCATCAAATGACTGGTGCCTGAGGCAGCCTTAATTAAATGGAAATGATAAATATAGGTTAGATAATTGGAGGCCTATAATGTCAGTAAATTCTGACTATGACTTAGTGTCATCAGTGTTGCAGAAAGATATATAAAAATGTGTTAAGGAATTTATACTGCCACATATACAGGTCTTAGTTGTATGGAACTGGCCTTGTAGGATGCAGTTTGTATTTGTTTGTGTATGTGTTTGTCAGTATGCATTCCTGGAACAGTTAATTCTGTGTGCGTATGTTTGTGTTTGTGTGTTTGCAAGTCCATGTGCATGTGTGTGTCCACATATAGAGAACTGTAATGAATACGTCTGATAGCAACAAGCTGAAATATATTACATTGGCCATTACTTATGTATTTTTCATTCATTTGATTACAACCAGATATCTGAGGTGTGCACAGTCATCAAAGTATCTGTAACTGGTAGGCAATTGCGTGTGTGTGTGTGGGGGGGTGTTTGTCTGCAGTAGGTTTGCAGTGGGTTGTACTACTAACAGTAGAGCTGCAATATATTACTGTGGCCATTAATAATGTCTTTAACCATTCATTTAACTATAATCAAACAAATGAGGTGTACAGAATTAAGATGACTGTTACTGGTGGCACATTTTTGTGTGTGGTGGATAATGCAGTGGGCTACATGGTATGAGCCTGATAGCAATGAGCTGAAACACAACACTGTGACCATTCTTTATATACAACTGTAGAGAAAGAGAAGAAATTACAAATATTATAAAACAGGCAACCCCATGCCATGCAGGTATGTAAGGTTGTTGCATGACTACTGTTTGAAAAACAGACTCATACTGTCTATAATACTTTTTCTTACCAAAAGAGGCAAATTAATAATTACGCTGTGAAACAATTTCGGTCTACTGAAATTCAAGCAAAATATTTAAGGCACTTCAAGAATTATTACAAGTGGGTTCATTACTGAAGAATGTTTTGAATGGAATGCATGCAGGCAGTTCATTGAACATGTAATGCTGGACAGTTTTCATCACCTAAGAGTTAAAATAGAGACGGCTCAATGTGCTTGAACATATTCATGAGTAGCATAAAAGGAAGCAAAGTATATATTTTTCCAGTAAGAGACTATTTACTGACAATACCAGATGTGATTTTATATAATGGCTATATGTTTTTTATATATTTATATGTTTTATTAATATAATAGCTAATGGCTATACATACACTAAAATTAATACTGAAAACAGGATTGACATCTAGGAACAAAGTCCAAGCTATAAATCAATTTGCTCTTCTTGTCCTAACGTACAGTTTAGAAGTGATTGACTGGCACCAAAAGGTATTGGATAGGTTTGACAGGAAAACAAGAAGGATGCATCATGCTCATCAAATGATTTATAAAAATCAGTGTATACCAAGACTACATACTCCCTGTTCTGAAGGAGGTATTGGCCTCCCCGAAATTGATTACATATACATAGCTGCAATCATAGGACTGCATATATATCTGCTGATCTCACAAGACCCAAATGTAGTGAAAATTTTGAAACATGAGCAGACTAAGTCTAAGATGACTTCCCTGGTTAGTTTTGCAGAAGCACATTGGCGTCAAGCGAGAATGGAAATCAAACCAGAAGTAGATAAAAATCAGGCAGCAACTGAATGTGCCAAAAGAATATAAGGTGAAGGATCAGGTGAGAAGGCCAGAAATGTGGAACATGCATAAATACAGTTGCAAGTACAGAAAACTCTTCGAACAACATCATGTTGATCAGAACCGAATGCAGGAATGGTTAAGGAGAGGTGAATTTAAACCAAAAGTCTAAAGGCCAATATTGGCGGCCCAAGATAGTGGACTACATACACGCTGGTTTACAAAGTCCATTGAACATGTGGGAGAAACAGACAAATGTAGGTTTTGTAAAACAGAATTGGAAACAGTTGCACATCTTGTTGCTGGTTGTGATATTCTAATGGCAGAAGGCCTGTATACTGAAAGGCATAGTAATGTGGCAAGACTGTTGCATTGGAGATTGTGCAAACATTATGATATTGAAATAGATGAAAAACACTGGAAACATGAACCAGAAAGCATTATAGAAAATGGTGAGGTTTATATCACATGGGATCACCCATTACCAACAGTTAGAAAAATAGATACGAGAAAAACAGATATGTCCATGAAAGGAAAACAAAAGTAGCATTGATCATTGAAATTGCTACACCCAGTGACTACAGTGTCTTATATACAGAGAGACACAAAGTCATAAAATACCAGGATCTGCAGGCAGAAATGAAGACAATGTGGAAGAAGGATACCCAGACAGCTGAAATAGTAGTAGGAGCAATGGGTCTTATAAAAAAGAATTTACAATCGTACTTAGATATGTTACCGATAACATGTAACTCCATATGCATTACTGGGCACATTATGGGTGCTGTGAAGAGCACTTCTGTCTAACATCAAAGACTGAAACAATACTAATTTTGTGAACTTTAATCATACTTTGAATAGAAATGGGGTCCATTCCTGTCATGGTATTAGAAGCCCAAAAGACTTCGAGAAATTAAAAAAGAGTGATTATATGTCCTGGCAATATGGGAGATGAACTATAAGAGAACAACTTTGCCTGACTGATGGACAACTGTCAAATAAATCAACCACTAATACACTTCCAACATTCACATGGTAAGTACATAAGCTAATAATATATAACTAAGTGCAGTAATGCAGGCTTCACTCCACACACATCTTTTATTACAAATTCCAAAATGCACCCATAAAGTAAAATTGGCATAACACTTCTGGAAAGCAGCTTTAGACAAGACATTGCTTGTGAGTTGTCCATCTCAGATCATGGTCTCCTAAAAGGGCAATGGCTAAAACTCAATGAATTCCTAAACAAATTATCAAAGAAATAGAAGGTGCTTCCCCTAGAGGGTTGCACCTTACTTACTGGGCAGGTTTTAGTGAAGCTTAAGCTTAGGTTTTAGGTTAAGCTTTAACACCAAGCTTAAACTAAAACATAATCATTAATTCTATGCTTGAACTTTTAGCCTAAGTGTAAGTATAGCTAGTTTAGCTAGTTATATTCAGTCAATGGTTAATCAAGTTTAAGAAAACAACAAACATGTGTGGCTTATTATACAAAATGGCAGACCATGCCGGACATGTCAGTGCTTTTATCTGTACTGTTGAGGGCTGGTTAACTTGTGTTGAAAACACAGTTTTACTACAAAGTTAGAAACAATGAAGGTACCAAAAATGCAAGGGGCACCAAAAATACAGATTGTTGCACAATTTAACAGCACCACAGAAGCTGGTAAAAATGCAAATTCATGTCCGAGCAGCAGTACCTATCATTTCAGCTGTTAACTATACTATGATAAACATTCTATATATACCAAAGAAGAAATTAGAAGTATGACTAAGGATATATATTAGTGAGAACCCAGCCTCCTAATAGCAATGCTGAGAGGCAAATAATGGCAGAACGCAAGTAGTGATTTTATATGTGTGCAGGTGAAAAAGAGCATCAGTGTTTGACAGACGTTAGATAAAGGCAATTGAGATGGACCCATATTTTAGTTTACATTCTGCTGTACTCCTTTCAAGGAATATCACAGAATGGAAACTGTGTGCTACAGGAATGATTAAACAAAACTGAGTTTCCCAACCCTCACAAAGTTGTGCTAGTGGAGGGATTGTTTGAATGTTAACATAAGCCTGCAATAGTTTCAAATGACAGGTCAAAAGGAGCATGAGTTTAAGACTGGAAACAAACCTTTTTGTGCAACTAAGATATAACATCTGATGCTTTATCTTATAGAAGTGGTATTATTCAAATGTATTTATTACTAAGCCAGACAGAGCCACCATGGATGTTTACATTCAGTAATAGTCATGGAACAAATACTAGTGAGTTATACCTCAACAGGAAATGGCCATGACTTTGCTCTGACTCGAAGATGTGCCAGTAGACTTTTAATATGAAATCCAAAGAAGACTCATGGAGATCAGATGTCCAGATGTGTACCCACAGATGGATGACTGACCTGACCATTGTCTATGCACAAATGGATGACCATAGCCAGGCCAATACCCAAAAACAGTTGGATGACTATGGCCATACTAATACCCATAGAAAGGTGGAAGACTATGTCTAGACTAGTATTCATAGAAGAATGCATGATCAGACCGATGGACAGATGGATGGCAAGATACATAAATATAGAAGAACAGGTGCCTAATGTAGTACCCAAAGAAGAAGAAGAAATAACCAGTCACAATGATTGGCCATATCCTTAAATGGATAATGAACTTCAGCATCATATCAGCTAAGATGAATGACCACTTGAGTTTCCCAAAGCACGATGGACCGATAGAAGCCAAACATATCTGCCTATTTAGTCTTCAGATATGTTATCCTGAGAATCTGCTGAAAATCACATAGCACTAAAATGGGGAAGGGAAAGAACAGAGAATTTTAAACTGAAGTCATAATGATGTAATTTTTAAAATAAAACAATAGTAATGATAAATATTTCATTTAAGCAAAATCTAAAAGCTAACATATTGTTCAACATTTTGGTACAGCAAAAGTAGAAATGTAAATGATTACTAATATAAAAATAATGAAAGCAGTGGAAACGCTACTGCCCCTCCCTGGCATTTGCAATTTCTGATTAACTACGGAGAGTAATGTACAAGAGACAGCAGTAACATTAGTGCTATAAATGTTTCAAGCATGCTTTTCCTGACACCGTTTTAAAGTCATGCCAAGGACTTTTCATTCATTTTGGCATGACTTTCAATCAAGTGACTTTTGCTCAGCTGTTTAGAAGCTTTAGCCAGAGTCAGAGCATCAAATGATGGCTATACTCAGCATTTTCAGAAAGCCAAAAAAAGCCCAAGTCTTTTTTTTTTTTTTTGGCTGTTCAAACCCACATGGAAGTAGAGTGTAGTTAAGACAACTTCTTCTGACTGATTTCTCATATTCCTTAATTAGTTTGTGGAAAACAATTAGTAAAAGAAATCAATAACATGCAACATAAAATAATTCTTATAGTAATGTGTTATAGTGTTCATAAAAAGGATCTGTCAGTTATTCTTGTCTTTGTTTTTTATTGGGAGTGGTCACTTTGTGCATTCCCCAAGACAGACTGGACCCCAGTATCGAGTCCTCAAAGACTGTTCAGATTTCCTTCCCATGATACTCTACATGTTTCTCTTTCCATGCCATCAACAGAATACTAAGGTTTGGAACACCCTCCATTAGTGGGGTAGACACAAAACTTTTCTCAGTCACCCATATATTAGGACTACATAGTTTTGGTGGTAGGCCATTTTTTTACTGGCTTTATCCTACCCCATTCCCAAATTGACAGTTTAGCCCTAGCCTTCTTGAAACTGCAAATATGCAGTTACATCAGTGGCAGATACATGCATGATCACATAAAATCAGTCATTCACTGCTGCAGAAACCAAGAGGTCTGAAATGTCTTGCCCCCATATTCAAAGTGTCTGGTCGTCAACTACAACTGTAACATGAGTTTCTTGTCAGCTCTCTGGCTCAGATGCATAAAGTCTTGACGACTCACTAGGCAACTTGAGCTTGATTAGCAACCAGGCATTGAAGCTGTCAGTTTTGTAGGCCAGGAGTTTGGAAAGATAGCCACTCCAACATCCTGTTTTACTTTTCGGAAAACACCACTCTGTTAAATGACCACCTGCAACATTAATAAGACACTGGACTTGTCTCATCACTATCAATGTGAAAAACATATTTATTATGATTCATTACAAAGTAACCCATTCCCACTTCCTAATTTAGCATTAACTATTTCATATATATTCAAGTTATCTTAATTACTTACTGGGAATGAATATTTAGCAAGGTACTGATTTAAATCTACAATAGGGGAAACCGCGATCCATATTGTACTTCCACGCCCAAATTAACTCCTTTTAGCGTTGTGCATGTGGGTCCTCCCTACACGGGCATTTATGTTGTGACATCTGCTATCCGGCCGTCTTTATTAGGCTACCAGCATAATTTAACTTATTTTGTTACCAACAATATAACTTTGTGTATGACTCTTGTCTTAATAAGGTTAGTATGATTTTCGCTTTAATACTGTTTTCCATAATGAATGTCTTTCACCCATGCCAATACATATCGGCGTTGTGCACGTGGCCCATCTTTTAACGAGCATTATACCCAGTTTGAGTAATGATTTGTTTAAATCCCATTCCATGTCTTTATTTAGTCGTTTGTTAAACGCTGCTGCTTTTTAACTGTTCTCAACTGCTTTTATTTATTTAAACAACTAAGAGAATATCCTTTTTTATATTGCTATAACAGAATGGGAAATCACTTACATCTCTCTTTTTTGTACTGCACTCACATTTAACTGCCAGAGTATAGCATATGGGACCTAGCAACTTGCGCTCTCCCTTATTCATATCCACCTAATGTGCTATCATTATTTGTTTGATATATACATGCATTATTGTTTTGTCTGCTTAGACTGAATTATTTTAATGTCCTGTTTTGTCTGCTTAGATTGAAATATTTTTAATGTCCTTATTAAGGTCTTGCCTGTGTAGTCTAGCTATTTTATTGATTCCCTCTCAACCTATTTCTCTCTCTCTCTCTCTTTAAACACACTAGCTCTGGGCTCCTGTTTATCCCTAAGCCTGACTGCCTGAATCTGGAAATACTTTCACTATAAAGAAGTCCACCTTTCAGCTCCCTGTGAGGCTTCCCAGGAACAGTAAAAGAGAAAGTATGTTGCTATAGTCAATTGAAAGACTGTATTCTTTATTTAAATAATATTACACTGCTAGGTTAGGCAGGTTTCCTGAGTCAGGTAGTCAGGTAAGGCAGCAGCCCCCCCCCCCCAAAGCAGCCCATCTATCCCCTCCTCCAGACTATCTTACACTCCCTCTTATCTTTCTCATATCTACATTGTACCATCTCCTTCACCTCCTCTTCTCCCTTAGCCTGGAATTACCCCAGGTGCTGCTTATACTGGAATTATGTCGACTGCCCACTAGGTGGCGCCTTCTCACTTGCTGTTTTTTCATACATCTCTAAACTGTATTTTTTTAACTTACTAGCTACACCCTCGGTTTATTTTAAAGCTCTTTGTGTACTAAGTTATCCTTTCTAATTTTCTAGCCCTAGCTCTACTCTATCTCTTCCCATCTTACTGTGCCCTTAAGTGTCTCTTATCTCTACTCTCCCCTCGAGGCATCTTAAATCTCCCACTGCTAAGCCTCTCACCCCCCTGCTACTCTTTCCACCTGATACTCACCTGTTACCTCTCTATCTCACTGATTGTCTCTCTCTTGACACAAGACTCCTTGTCTCATCCCGCTCCGTTCGCCCTGCGGGCTCACTCCGCTCCCCTACCCTGCCCCCTATTTCCACCCGCCCCCACTACTCCTACACTTATTCCACCAAGACCACACCCCTCTATCACTGCACCAATACCAGAGCTCACATCATTATCACACCACACCTTAGACTTCACTATATAATTAGTCACACCCACCTCTATTTAACTGTCTCTTTCACTCCCATCTCTAAAGACATTACCACACCAACTTACCTCCCACACCACTCACTCAATCCCATTACATTAACTCCACTATGCCAACATCCCACTTCCAACTCTATATTCAACTACTTCTCTTACTCACACTACTTCCTTCTCTTTTTACTACCTATCTCTCAACCTCTTATGAACAACCACTCTACTCCTCCACCCTCTTTTCCTCTAAACATACTTCTACACTACCTCTAGCCTCTACTGCAAACTCTCTAAACATTACATCTACACCCAACTATACACTTCCTAAATATCACAGACTAGCACCAATTAAATATAATAATCCCAATTATAAAAATCTACCCTACTACTCTTACAAGTTACTTTACCAAAAACATATCACATACCTTCACTCCCTACTAGATGGAGACATACATCCAAACCCTGGTCCTAACCATACCTATACCACTGATAAATGTACTTTAATTGCCAGTACCCCCATAACTGCAAACTCTCTCCTTATAGCACATCTTAATATACGCAGCGTTAATAATAAAATCCCACACCTCCATGCCCTCCTAGATGTCCACCGCTTTGATATCATTTGCCTATCTGAAACAGTCAAAGATAATGAAGTCTCCCCTCCTGGTTATAATATCATCAGAAGAGACCGTACTGCTAAAAAAGGAGGAGGGTCGCAATCCTCTATAAAACTAAACTACAAATCAACACCATAGATCTTCACCTACCTTTAGACAACTCAGCTGAATTACTTATCACTAAACTCCAGGTCAACCCTAGTAAAGCTATTAATGTCATCTGTTTATACCTACCACCAGGAAATAATATTAATACCCTTGAAAATATCCTAAATTGGTGTTCTATTAACCTCCCACAGGAAACAATAATCTTAGGAGACTTCAATATTGATTGGCAGTCCTGTAACAATAGTAACCCTTCCAACCATATTAACTTATATGGCTTTACTCAAACTATTAACTCCTCAACTAGAACTCACAGACCCACCAACAAAGAAACTACCTTGGACTGGATACTTACTAATAACCCTCTTCAAACCTACAATGTAGGGATCCTCCCTGATGATCTAAGTGACCACTCCCTAACCTACTTTATCAGATCTAAAACCAACCTCACTCATTCCAACATTGCCAGGACTGTTCGCTGCAAAAAACAATTTAAACCTGATCTATTCCTGTCAGAACTTAAACAATGTAATTGGTCTCCACTAAAATATCTTCCACTTGATGAAGCAGTAGCCTATTTTAATACCACATTCTTATCCATCCTGAACCACCATGCCCCATTACGCTCTATTAGATGCAAATCTAAACCAGCACCCTGGCTCTCAAATACTACTAGGCATAAAATCCATCTGAGAAACAAAGCCTGGGCTAAATGGCGTGCTACTAAAAACCCACTAGATCACTTAAATTTTAAACAACTAAGAAACAATACTAAAATAGCCATAGTGCTAGAAAAAAGAACTACTACCTTCAAATACAGCAAACCCATCTTAATAAGCCTCAAATGTTTTGGAACAGCATTAACAAACTTCTGCACCCAGGTCAATCTACCACCCCTAACCCTCTAGGCTCTAACCCAGACAATCCCATTCAAACTGCTAACTCCTTTAATTCACTCTTTACCAACACCATCCAATCTCTTGCTAGCCATCTTTCACCAGGCACATCAAATCTGCCTAACGCACCTTTAAATCCTCCTCCATCCTTTCAATTTCAACCAGTCCCTACTTCTACTATAAGCTCTCTTCTACTAAAACTGAAACCTTCCACCCCTTCTGCTGACCAACTCCCAGCAGAATACCTTCAAATTGCTGCCAGGCCCATTGCCTACCCCATATCCATTCTTATTAATAGAACTATCAGTGAAGGATATATCCCATCCATCTGGAAAATTTCTTACATTATTCCTCTACACAAAGGTGGGAACTCTAGTGAATACTCCAACTTTCGTCCTATAGCCTTACTATCTCCTCTGGCAAAAATTATGGAAAAATGTATACAGAAGCAACTTCTACACCACCTTCTCCAAAATAAACTACTGGCAAACTGTCAACACGGTTTTAGACCCTACCACAGTACCACCACTGCCCTGCTATCATTTACAGATTCTATCAACAACAAACGTAACAATGGCCTTCTTTCCTCTGCAATTTTTGTTGATTTATCCAAAGCCTTTGACATGGTTCATTATCAGCTGCTCTTGCATATTATGAAATCACTTTCGCTAGATCCATTAGCCATCAACTGGTTCAAATCTTACCTCGATCACAGAAAACAAGCAGTACTTTGGCACAATAATCTCTCTAATCTCTTACCTATCTCCGTGGGTGTCCCTCAGGGCTCCATATTAGGCCCTCTCCTATTTTCTATCTTTATTAATGATCTTCAGTCAGCAATTCCACATACTGCCTGCATTCAGTATGCAGATGACTCCACTATTATCTGCTCAGCTACTTCTCAAATCGACCTGCAGAACATCACCCAGAATGCATTTAATACTGTTGAACAATGGTTTACAAAACGTTGCCTCTTTCTAAATCCAAAGAAAACTAAACGTCTACTCTTCTCCCCAACCCGTAAGTCCACCCCCATCCATTTTACACTTGCATCTAAAGATGGTACTGTTATCTCTCCAGACCTCACAACCAAACTCCTAGGAATAACTATAGACAACAACCTCAACTTTGACACACATATTAACAGTACAATAAAAACAATCAACAAGAAACTTGGATCCCTCTATAGAATCAAACCCTTTCTTACTCCAACAGCCAGGACTGCTATAGCCAGAACACATCTAATCTCTACATTACTCTATGCCTCACCCATTTATACAAACCTTTCTAAAGCCAACATTAACAAGCTGACTGTATCCTATAATAATATTGCTAGATTTGCTGCTGCCTCTCCTTATCGAACTCATCACTGTCTAAATCTTAAACAACTTGATTGGTTAGAGTTTCTACACCATCTCCACTTTTCTCAGCTTACAATTGCCCACAAAACCCTACACCAATCCTCCAATACTCCTATTCTTGCAAGCCTCCTTACCCTCTACCAAAATCCAAAAAACCTACGCTCTTCTAACAAACTTCTGATTAACACCTGCAGATCCAACAATTTGGCAGGAGACTCCCTCTTCTGCAATTCCATTGGTAGACTTTGGAATGCTCTTCCCTCTGAACTTACAACTCTCTGCTCTCATACTCTTTATAAAAAGAAGCTTAAGCTTCATCTCATGACTCACTGGTTATGCTCCTGTTCTATCCCTGACTAACTGCTGCTTCCTCCCACCTACAACATCCTGGTTTAAATAGCCTTCTCTTCTAACTCTGCTCAGGATATAACTTTTTACTGAAGTCTCCACTTAGTTATCAATAGTTCATCTATGTTTATTGCTCTGGCCATGCCTTATACAAAAAAAAAAAAATATGCTCTGTTTTTGTATACAACTAATTGTTACTTCTTTCTTGACTCTATTTTGCTGTATTCTTCTGTATACTTTTTCATGATTGTACTTAATTTTGGTGTTTTTTATTCTATAATGTTGGTTTGTATATCATTTGTTAATGGCTTGTTGTACTCAATATGGAGCTTTTCTCCCCAGGCCTCTACTGAAAATGGACATGCATCCAGCTAGACTAGCCCGGTCAACAAATGTAAAATAAAATAAATAAAATAAAATATACTTCAGTCATGCACAGACTGAAAAACATATATTTTTGTAGCATTACTTTAAATTATCTAAAAACACAAACTAAACCAAAGGATTGCAGCTTACTAAAGCACTTTCATGCTTTTTTTCTGAAATCTTACCAAAAACCTCTCAACAATCATGGCATGTATTGTTTTCTAATACTAACACTTGTCATTAGTTGTCATTGTCTGGTTGTTAGTTCCTAAAATTAAGGCTTTGATCTGCAAACTGTTTTCTGTAGTCAAAGGTACAGGATTTGCTTCTTTCTACCTCAGTTTGCCCACTATGAGATTCTGAGCAAGTCACTTAACCAGACAGTGCTCCCAGGTCACCCCTAAAAGGGGACACTTGGGTCCAGTGGGCTTACTTATTTAAGAAATATATAAGCTAAATTACACCTCTCCCCATTAATTTACAAAATACTTCACTCATTATAATTTCATACATTTCTCAGTTAAAATTTTAATGCAAATGAATAGCAGGAAATATGATTTGCAAAAGCATATATTTTCTAAAAGTTGCATATATGACAAGACTGCTTAATATCAATCCAAGAGAGGACTACAGACAGCAGACCTAAATGTTTCTCCATTTAAGTCAATGGATAGAGCACTTTTTCAGCTAAGTGCTTGATAATGCATGTTTATCAAATCACACCTTCATCAGAAAGAGAGACTATGCTGAAAACAGTTCCTACTTGGGGTGGAGGTATTGGAAATCACAATATTTTTAGTGCATTAATCAAATTTCTTATTGACACTTCTCTTTCAATTGTCATTCCTTTTGAAGAAAAGGCTTTGGTTATTTTTCTGGGTGTCTTTATGGTGATAGTCTTGTCACAACCAGCTGTGCAAAAGGGCATACCACAGTTATATCATGCATTCGTTAAACAGCATCGCTGAACATAGGCTGTTGCCCTTGCCTTGAGATGCAGTGGCCTCAGAGCTGATTACAGCAAGTCTATGGGTGTGGGAGGAAGGCACTTACATGGAGAGTGCCACTGGCATTCTCCCCAATAAGAAAAACACATTTTTGGGATGCAGTGTGAAAGTCACACTGTGAACTTTTCATTCATTTCTATGACTGCTATTCAAGTGACTTTTGCTCAACTATTTTGATCCTTGGGCAGAACCAGACAATCATAAAAGATAATGTATACTTGGCTGAATGATACATTCACTGAGCAAGGTTTCTGTATTTAGAATGTTTCAGTACATTGAACTAGTCCTAATGTGTACTGACCTTAGGGTTGCTTCCAAGAAGTTTCTGGGGGCAGAAGCTGAAGTTCCCTGCATGGGGATCTTGCACTTCAGAAAAAAACATACTTCAAATAATCAAATTCCATGTCAAACCCTTTTTTATTATTCAGCACAGATTTTGACTGAGTGGCTGTGACTCAAGTGAGCCTTGTGTGATACTCAACAATGGTATGGACATGTCAATAGCCCACATGTTTATCAAGGATGGAGTCACAATACCTGAGACACAGCCCCCGCTCTAACATGCAAAGATGTTAGAGTTTATGTCCAGGGATCAGGAAGCAGTTACTTGAAGAGGATGTGGGTTGCCCCCCCCCCCAAAAAAAAAAAAAAAAAAAAAACATTTTTATGGCATTAATGGAAAAAGCCCTGGCAAACTCTTTCTATTCATTTGGCACAGTTTTCAGTCAAATTACTTTTACCTACTCCCTACAGAGCTGCTAACAGCTTTAAATAAGACTTTCCTCAATAATTTTAAGAGTCAAATATACCAAGACAATGTTACTAAAGCAAAACTATTTGCCTTAACATAGAAATGGCTAATACATCCCAAGCTAAGATTGATAGACCACACAGTAACTCATCTTCAAAGATGTCCATACCTGCCAATAATGCAGCACATCACAATTCCACAAACTCTGCATGATATGGAAGTTCCATTTACAGCAAGGTAGTAGAGAACTAATATTTGCTGTAAATTACATTTATATGTTGCATGAGGCTTTATTTTTTTACAGATGAGTATCATGAACAATGTTTCACAAAAATGGACTCTTACTGATAAAGCTGACTCAGTAGTTTGCTTTAAATTCAGAAATTTATACCTGATTTTCAACAGATAGACTACATTAAGTTGCAAGCCATTCAGAAATATGGCATTCAGATATCTTGGACACCTTCAGACAATATGGTAATTAAATATTTTACATACACACACACACACACACACACACACATGCAGATAAAGCTATGCATTCACTTAATCCACCTCATCAACACCCCTGCAAAAATCATCACGATGCATTCTTATTTGTTTCAAAGGATTAACAGTTTTCACTTGTCATCTGCTACATTTTAGCTAGGGAAAATAAATAATGAATTAAGTGGTAGAAATTTAAGTTGTCTGTACTGACACAGTTACTATTTTGTGCTGTAGAAGGGATTCTAGTTAAATTCTAAGAAAATAGCCACATGGCAAAAAAGCTCATAACCCAGTTCTGATTCCCAGTTAACTAATGTTGACTGCATACTGTTATGACTGTGTTTTTTTCTGAAGCTCATTTTATATATGCAGTTACAGTAAGCACTTTATATTATTTATTAATCTATTTATTTATTTATTAAATATTGTGGTAAACCTGCAGTAAAACTTTCTGCTCTAATGCCATGAAACATATTTTTTTCCTAAGGAAAGAAAGACTAGTTGAAAATTCCACTCTATGGCATTTACAGTTAAGGTATAAAACTACAAAGCGTCAGTAAGCCATACGTAAAATAAATGTACTGTTATGGCAAGGACTTTAGCTGACAATATCAAGGTTCTTCCAATGTCTGACAACTGCTTGTGCCAAGAACTCCAAGCAAACCAATTAGGCCATTGCAGAGGAACGATGATGATTAACCCCTTGAATAATTCATTTTTTATGTCTGTCTGGTACTGCTGCTAACAATGACTTTTTTAATTTTCTCTTTTTCTCCTGGATAGCCTGGACAGCTGATAATTACTTCATGGGCCTCAGTAGGTATGTGTGTGTGTGTGTGTGTGTGTGTGTGTGTGTGTGTGTGTGTGTGTGTGTGTGTGTGTGTGTGTGTGTGTGTGTGTATATGCACCTGCTATCATATGTGTCTGGTCTTTAATTTAGAACCCTGTTTAGCCATTTACTTTTTCCTGCCCGTTTTTCAGTCTTTAATTTGTTTATTTAGCACACTTTGGGTATAGGTTCATTTTTTATAGACTGCCACCAGAAGTCTAGCTACAAGACTGCACACCAAAGTTCTCTGCCACTTCAGTCATATTTCCTGATGGTCCCTTAATCTCAGAGTTCATCCCTAATAATGTCCTGTTACATCTGTAAGCAGAATGAGACTACTTTTACAGAATGAGATTACTTCTAGATGGGAATCAAAGAAGGACTTTGAAGATTTCAAAAGACCTAAAGATCTGAAGGAAAGATCTTAAGGAAAGATTACAGACTTAACACATTGCATTTATTCAGGCTGGTAGGCAGGGGAGATAGGAGAAAATTACTACAGCAGCACATTTATGGAGGAAGCAGAATCCATCCATATTCACACTGAAAAAAGAAAATTAGTCTAAAGTTAGTGGGGTGGATTCAAAAGAGAGTTTAAAAGAAACTTCTGTATACAAAGGGTTGTGAATAAATTGTGCTCCCTACAGGAAGGCTTGGCCCACAACACGATTGCTAAGATACTCAATGCAGCAGGAAAGAGAGATAAGGGCTGCTCAAAATCAAGAGTACAACACAAGAGCTCTGGGAGCAGAGATGGCTGCATTTCACTGAATCTAGGCAGATATCTAGGCTGACTTAACATAAACCACCAGGATTCATTCTGTAAACACCTCCTAATATACTTGTGCCTGTACATTTCCCTTAATTTTGATGTGGTAATTTATATAATTCCACTCTAAAACGTACATTTCTTAATGTGAAATGCAGACTTCCATTGATAAAGGACCAAAGCAATGTATAAGAAGGGAGAAGGTTTCTGAGATAAAAAGAAAGACAGAGACAGAGAGAAAATTATAGGGTAGTATATCTCTTACAAACCAAGCCAAAAAACTAATTTTGTGGAGTAATAGTTTACCCAGCATGGGGCAACAGTAAGTTACATTGCTCAAGGAAGTAAATATTCAATGAACCGGGAAAGTCTTTCTTCAAACTTAAACAATTATTTGTGTGAAACTGGTTACAGAGTTAACTACCTGTTGTGTGTTAATGATGGAAGTATTAAAACAAAACAGTGTGTTGAATGACACGTAAAGCCAGAAACAAATAAAATTAGTGGTTCTAAATGGTAATTTTGCTGTCTGCTTTATTAAACTGATTACAAAAGTTAAACAAACTTTTTATTTACATCTACATACTAATCTCAGGCCATTTTTTTGAGTAAGACTATTTATTATATCCAAACTCCACAGGGGGCCATTGCTGTTATTTTCAAAATTTTGCAGGTGTCACTGTTGGTATCATCCTTTCATTCTATGGATTTTAGACAGAATAACCCAGTGTTTCAGTAAGGAATTATAATGTGCACTGTGTTCTGCAGGTGCCAGTGTTGGTATCATCCTTTCATTCTATGGATTCTAGAGGGAGGGAACACAGTGTTTCAGTAAGGAATTATAATGTGCACTGTGTTCAGCAGGTGCCAGTGTTGGTATCATCCTTTCATTCTATGGATTCTAGAGGGAGGGAACACAATGTTTCAGTAAGGAATTATAATGTGCACTGTGTTCTGCAGGTGCCAGTGTTGGTATCATCCTTTCATTCTATGGATTCTAGACAGAATAACCCAGTGTTTCAGTAAGGAATTATAATGTGCACTGTGTTCTGCAGGTGCCAGTGTTGGTATCATCCTTTCATTCTATGGATTCTAGATGGAATAACCCAGTGTTTCAGTAAGGAATTATAATGTGCACTGTGTTCTGCAGGTGGCAGTGTTGGTATCATCCTTTCATTCTATGGATTCTAAAGGGAGAGAATACAGTGTTTCAGTAAAGAATTATAATGTCACTGTGTTCTGCTAGTGCCAGTGTTGGTAGCATCCTTTCATTCTATGGATTCTAGAGGGAGAGAACACAGTGTTTCAGTAAGGAATTATAATGTGCACTGTGTTCTGCAGGTGCCAGTGTTGGTATCATCCTTTCATTCTATGGATTCTAAAGGGAAAGAACACAGTGTTTCAGTAAGGAATTATAATGTGCACTGTGTTCTGCAGGGGCCAGTGTTGGTATCATCCTTTCATTCTATGGATTCTAAAGGGAGAGAATACAGTGTTTCAGTAAAGAATTATAATGTCACTGTGTTCTGCAGGTGCCATTGTTGGTATCATCGTTTCATTCTATGGATTCTAGACGGAATAACCCAGTGTTTCACTAAGAAATTATAATGTGCACTGTGTTTTGCAGGTGCCAGTGTTGGTATCATCCTTTCATTCTATGGATTCTAGACAGAATAACCCAGTGTTTCAGTAAGGAATTATAATGTGCACTGTGTTCTGCAGGTGCCAGTGTTGGTATCATCCTTTCATTCTATGGATTCTAGAGGGAGAGAACACAGTGTTTCAGTAAGGAATTATAATGTGCACTGTGTTCTGCAGGTGCCAGTGTTGGTATCATCCTTTCATTCTATGGATTATAGAGGGAGAGAACACAGTGTTTCAGTAAGGAATTATAATGTGCACTGTGTTCTGCAGGTGCCAGTGCTGGTATCATCCTTTCATTCTATGGATTCTAGAGGGAGGGAACACAGTGTTTCAGTAAAGAATTATAATGTGCACTGTGTTCTGCTAGTGCCAGTGTTGGTAGCATCCTTTCATTCTATGGATTCTAGAGGGAAAGAACACAGTGTTTCAGTAAGGAATTATAATGTGCACTGTGTTCTGCAGGTGCCAATGTTGGTATCATCCTTTCATTCTATGGATTCTAAAGGGAGAGAATACAGAGTTTCAGTAAAGAATTATAATGTCACTGTGTTCTGCAGGTGCCAGTGTTGGTATCATCCTTTCATTCTATGGATTCTAGACAGAATAACCCAGTGTTTCAGTAAGGAATTATAATGTGCACTGTGTTCTGCAGGTGCCAGTGTTGGTATCATCCTTTCATTTTATGGATTCTAGAGGGAGAGAACACAGTGTTTCAGTAAGGAATTATAATGTGCACTGTGTTCTGCAGGTGCCAGTGTTGGTATCATCCTTTCATTCTATGGATTCTAGAGGGAGAGAACACAGTGTTTCAGTAAGGAATTATAATGTGCACTGTATTCTGCCAGTGCCAGTGTTGGTATCATCCTTTCATTCTATGGATTCTAGAGGGAGAGAACACAGTGTTTCAGTAAGGAATTATAATGTGCACTGTATTCTGCCAGTGCCAGTGTTGGTATCATCCTTTCATTCTATGGATTCTAGAGGAAGAGAACACAGTGTTTGAGTAAGGAATTATAATGTGCACTGTGTTCTGCAGGTGCCAGTGCTGGTATCATCCTTTCATTCTATGGATTCTAGAGGGAGGGAACACAGTGTTTCAGTAAAGAATTATAATGTGCACTGTGTTCTGCTAGTGCCAGTGTTGGTAGCATCCTTTCATTCTATGGATTCTAAAGGGAGAGAATACAGTGTTTCAGTAAAGAATTATAATGTCACTGTGTTCTGCAGGTGCCAGTGTTGGTATCATCCTTTCATTCTATGGATTCTAATGGGAGAGAACACAGTGTTTCAGTAAGGAATTATAATGTCACTGTGTTCTGCTAGTGCCAGTGTTGGTAGCATCATTTCATTCTATGGATTCTAAAGGGAGAGAATACAGTGTTTCAGTAAAGAATTATAATGTCACTGTGTTCTGCAGGTGCCAGTGTTGGTAGCATCCTTTCATTCTATGGATTCTAGAGGGAGAGAACACAGTGTTTCAGTAAGGAATTATAATGTGCACTGTGTTCTGCAGGTGCCAGTGCTGGTATCATCCTTTCATTCTATGGATTCTAGAGGGAGGGAACACAGTGTTTCAGTAAAGAATTATAATGTCACTGTGTTCTGCAGGTGCCAGTGTTGGTATCATCCTTTCATTCTATGGATTCTAGAGGGAGAGAACACAGTGTTTCAGTAAGGAATTATAATGTGCACTGTGTTCTGCAGGTGCCAGTGTTGGTAGCATCCTTTCATTCTATGGATTCTAGAGGGAGAGAACACAGTGTTTCAGTAAAGAATTATAATGTCACTGTGTTCTGCAGGTGCCAGTGTTTGTATCATCCTTTCATTCTATGGATTCTAGAGGGAGGGAACACAGTGTTTCAGTAAGGAATTATAATGTGCACTGTGTTCTGCAGGTGCCAGTGTTGGTATCATCCATTCATTCTATGGATTATAGATGGAGAGAACACAGTGTTTCAGTAAAGAATTATAATGTCACTGTGTTTTGCAGGTGCCAGTGTTGGTATCATCCTTTCATTCTATGTATTCTAGACGGAATAACCCAGTGTTTCAGTAAGGAATTATAATGTGCACTGTATTCTGCAGGTGCCAGTGTCGGTATCATCCTTTCATTTTATGAATTCTAGAGGGAGAGAACACAGTGTTTCAGTAAGGAATTATAATGTGTACTGTGTTCTACAGGTGCCAGTGTTGGTATCATCCTTTTATTCTATCTATTCTAGACAGAATAACCCAGTGTTTCAGTAAGGAATTATAATGTGCACTGTGTTCTGCAGGTGCCAGTGTTGGTATCATCCTTTCATTCTATGGATTCTAGAGGGAGAGAACACAGTGTTTCAGTAAATAATTATAATGTCACTGTGTTCTGCAGGTGCCAGTGTTGGTATCATCCTTTCATTCTATGGATTCTAAAGGGAGAGAATACAGTGTTTCAGTAAAGAATTATAATGTCACTGTGTTCTGCTGGTGCCAGTGTTTGTATCATCCTTTCATTCTATGGATTCTAGAGGGAGGGAACACAGTGTTTCAGTAAGGAATTATAATGTGCACTGTATTCTGCAGGTGCCAGTGTTGGTATCATCCTTTCATTCTATGGATTCTATAGGGAGAGAACACAGTGTTTCAGTAAATAATTATAATGTCACTGTGTTCTGCAGGTGCCAGTGTTGGTATCATCCTTTCATTCTATGGATTCTAGATGGAATAACCCAGTGTTTCAGTAAGGAATTATAATCTGCACTGTATTCTGCAGGTGCCAGTGTTGGTATCATCCTTTTATTTTATGGATTCTAGAGCTAGAGAACACAGTGTTTCAGTAAGGAATTATAATGTGCACTGTGTTTTGCAGGTGCCAGTGTTGGTATCATCCTTTCATTCTATGGATTCTAGAGGGAGAGAACACAGTGTTTCAGTAAAGAATTATAATGTGTACTGTGTTCTGCAGGTGCCAGTGTTGGTATCATCCTTTCATTCTATGGATT
This sequence comes from Protopterus annectens, assembly GCF_019279795.1. NCBI lineage: Eukaryota > Metazoa > Chordata > Ceratodontiformes > Protopteridae > Protopterus > Protopterus annectens. The sequence goes on along the minus strand of NC_056743.1, from coordinate 775,167,382 downwards.
CTAGAGGGAGAGAACACAGTGTTTCAGTAAAGAATTATAATGTCACTGTGTTCTGCAGGTGCCAGTGTTGGTATCATCCTTTCATTCTATGGATTCTAGATGGAATAACCCAGTGTTTCAGTAAGGAATTATAATGTGCACTGTATTCTGCAGGTGCCAGTGTTGGTATCATCCTTTCATTCTATGGATTCTAGAGGGAGGGAACACAGTGTTTCAGTAAAGAATTATAATGTGCACTGTGTTCTGCAGGTGCCAGTGTTGGTATCATCCTTTCATTCTATGGATTCTAGAGGGAGAGAACACAGTGTTTCAGTAAAGAATTATAATGTCAGTGTGTTCTTCAGGTGCCAGCGTTGGTATCATCCTTTCATTCTATGGATTCTAGATGGAATAGCCCAGTGTTTCAGTAAGGAATTATAATGTGCACTGTGTTCTGCAGGTGCCAGTGTTGGTATCATTCTTTCATTCTATGGATTATAGGGGGAGAGAATACAATGTTTCAGTAAAGAATTATAATGTGCACTGTGTTCTGCTAGTAACTGTGGTGGTGGTGCTGCGGTAGCATTGTCGCCTCAAAGTAAGAAGTTGTCCTGTTTGATTCTCAGCTAGAGTGTCTTCTGTGTGGAGACATGTATGAATAGGCATTCCTTCGTTGAAGGTTGTGCATCAGGGCTGGCAACTCAGCAGGTAAAAATCTACTGCAAGTCATTAGCGGACCAGAGTTCTGCTGTGGCGACCCCTAACCGGGAAAAGCCAAAAGACACAACAACTGTGTTCTGCTATTGCTAGTGTTGGTATCATCCTTTCATTCTATGGATTCTACAGGGTGAGAACTCAGTGTTTCAGTAAAGAATTATAATGTGCACTGTGTTCTGCAAGTGCCAGTGCTGGTATCACCCTTTCGTTATATGGATTCTAGAGGGAGAGAACACAGTGTTTCACTAAAGAATTATAATGTGCACTGTGTTCTGCTAGTGCCAGTGTTGGTATCACCCTTTCGTTCTATGGATTCTAGAGGGAGAGAACACAGTGTTTCTCTAAAGAATTATAATGTGCACTGTGTTCTGCTAGTGCCAGTGTTGGTATCATCCTTTCATTCTATGGATTCTAGAGGGAGGGAACACAGTGTTTCAGTAAAGAATTATAATGTGCACTGTGTTCTGCAAGTGCCAGTGCTGGTATCACCCTTTCATTCTATGGATTCTAGAGGGAGAGAACACAGTGTTTCACTAAAGAATTATAATGTGCACTGTGTTCTGCTAGTGCCAGTGTTGGTATCACCCTTTCGTTCTATGGATTCTAGAGGGAGAGAACACAGTGTTTCAGTAAAGAATTATAATGCTCACTATATTCTGCAGGTTATTATCCTTTCATTAAAGGGATTAATAATAATCTGGGTTACATTATACAGGTCCCACTGTTGGCATTTACCTTTAAATACAGGGATTAATAGTAATGTGGACTACATACTGCAGGTGACACTGTTGGCATTAACCTTTCATTCTAGGGGTTCTAGAGGGCTAGAACCCAGTGTTTCAGGAAAGAATTATAGTGCACTACACTCTGTGGGTGCAGCTGTTGGTACTATCCTTTCATTATAAGGATTAATAATAATCTAGACTACATACTACAGGTGACACTGTTGGTACTAACCTTTCATGGATTCTAGAGGTATAGAACCCAGTGTTTCAGGAAAGAATTATTGTGCACTACACTCTGCAGGTTATTATCCTTTCATTATAGGGATTAATAATAATCTGGACTACATTATACAGGTCCCACTGTTGGCATTGACCTTTAAATGCATGGATTAATAGTAATGTGGACTATATACTGCAGGTGACACTGTTGGTATTAACCTTACATTCTAGGGATTCTGTAGGGATAGATCCCAGTGTTTCAGGAAAGAATTATAGTGTACTATACTCTGCAGGTGCAGCTGTTGATACTAACATTTCATTATAAGGATTAATAACAATCTGGACTACATACTACAGGTGACACTGTTGGTATTAACTTTTCACTCTAGGAATTCTTCAGGGATAGAACCCAGTGTTTCCAGAAAGAATTGTTGTGCACTGCACTCTGCAGGTTATTATCCTTTCATTATAGGGATTAATAATAATCTGGACTACATTATACAGGTTGCACTGTTGGCACTGACCTTTAAATACAGGGATTAATAGTAATGTGGACTACATACTGCAGGTGACACTGTTGGTATTAACCTTTCATTCTAGGGATTCTAGAGGGATAGAACCCAATGTTTCAGTAAAGAATTATAGTGCACTACACTCTACAGGTGCAGCTGTTGGTACTATCCTTTCATTATAAGGATTAATAATAATCTGGACTACATTCTGCAGGTGCCACTGATGGTATTAGTCTCTCATTCTAGGGATGCTCATTGCATTCATAGGTTCATAGGAAATTACTAGGCTAATGGCCTAATAGCCCTTACAAGCCTAGCTAGTTTTACCTAGATTTAACCCAGTTTTCTATCCATAGAGGAAAGATAACAATGGACATCAAGTGGGGGTTTTGACAATTTTTTACAGACTGCCTTTGTCTATAAGTGGCATGGGTGCCACCCTAGGTATGAATTTGTGATTTCCCATCCATTGGTTCAGATTGCACTTAAAGATGGTCAGGGAAGGATTCTGCTTCACATAGATAGGAAGTCTTTTCCAGAGGAGGGGCAATCTCTTCGATAAATATCTGTCTATTCATGCCAGAGATCAGGTTTAGACACTTGGAGTGGGTAACCTTCATGCAATTAGTTTTGCAAATATTGTGTCAAATGCCTTGACCAAGTCAAGGTAAGTGGTGGGGACTGACTTACCCTCATCTGTGGCCTTGGTGACCTTCTCAAAGAAGTCCACCAGATTCAGCAGGCAAGACCTGCTCTTGATGAAGCCAAACTGGGATGAGTCTACAGTCTGAAAATTTCCTATGTCATTGTTAATCAGGTCCATGATCTTTTCCATAATTATCCTTTCCATAGCCTTGCATGTGAGGCTACTCAGACTTATGGGACGATACTTTACTGGGTTCATTGATGATCCCCAATTGTGCAGAGGGGTGACTGTTGTTGTCCTCCCCTCTACTGAGACAAAGCCTGTCTGTGGAGGCTGTGGTTAAATGGAGATCCAAGTGGGTCTGCTAGGTCATGTTTCAAGCTATTTAATAGGTATTCTGGGATACAGTCAGGGCCATTGATGCAGTGCTTCTAGCTTTAGACAGCACAGTGATGACCTGATCTTCTGTGATAACAGGCAAAAGAATGGTAGGGGGTAATTCAGGGAGAGTGACTGGAGGTGATAAGGGGATAGATTTTGAGCTGAATCAGTCAGCAGGTTTGCTCTTTCTTTTGGCTGAGGATAGGTAGTGCCATCTACAGCCAACTCAGCACATTGTTGAGTGTTTCCCTTAAGATTTTGGACATAACTAAAAAATGCTTTGTGGTTATCCTTTGCTTGCGACACTATTTTGGTCTCTTATTTAGCTTTTGAAGACTTGAGTAGTTCCCTGATTTGCATTTTGAGACTAATGAGGGATTTTTTCTCTGTTGTGCACCCTTCGTCTTACTTCTAGACAGGGATTTCTTCCTTCTGTTGTATAGTCTATTTATGCCAGGGGTCCACCATGGTGACTTGTTTTTCCTGCTAGACCTGTATTTAGTTTAGACAGGTACTGTCATTTCTGTGCAGTTCTTTAAATGGTTGTACAGGGCATTCATGTACAGTTTGCATAGGCCTCTGTGTTTTGGGGGTTAAGAGGAGTTTTAAAACTACATATGCTATCACCTAATAAAACATAATTTGCCTTAAAAAAATTCTTTAGGGTTTTAGGGTTTAGTTGCATTTTGTTGATACTGAAGGCAAAGTAATTTCTACTACATCATTTATATGGAATGCTAACTGCCATTTGAAGGGAGGTAGTGTCAGCAGGGTTAAACACAGTGCTCCCAATTTTACTCTTATCTGTATATTTGGTAAGACAAAGGAGGCATTTTTGACATCCAAGAAAAAATACCAAAAAGGGGTAGCTCCAGGACAGAGCAATGATTGTATCCATTGGTGACAGAGAGTGGTGAGGATAGGAGTCCTTCTGCTCATCCCTGTTGTGTACAGCCTTGTATCTAACATTGGAACCAAGTTATTACAACTTTATGTGTCTTAGATCACTGAGGTTATATATGATTCTGTCAGGGAGTGCAGTCTTAAATGCTTTAGCCAGATCAAGGTAAGATGCATGGACATATAAATTTTCAGCCAGACTTGTATCACACACAAAGAAAATCATGACATTAAGTATATAGGCTCTTCTTTTCAAAGTTGTACTGGGTTAGTAATGGAAAATGAGATTTCATGTGCTTGTTTGAATAAATTCGATGGTGATTCTCTCCACTGCCTTGCACAATATGCCCATGAGACTGACTGGTCTGCAATTATTGGGATTTGTATAAGAGTTTTCCTTGTGGACTGGAAGTGCAAAAGTCTGCTTTCAGATGTCAAGGACATAGCCAGTTTTATTACTCTATTAACAATTGCAGAATGGCTATACTAGGCTATTTTTGACTGCACACATCAGGCTCCTTGGTATTTCCTCTTGTCTAATGGAACTGGTGTTTCTGACCTTATTGACAGCACAGGTGACCATTTTAGGCATAATTTCAGGTGAGGTCATGTTGCAGGAAGGAAAAGTGGATGGGGTTGCCTTTGTGGCCTAAAACTGGCAATAATTATATATGCTGGTGAATTAACTAGATCTGGTGCCTCTGTTATGTTGATACCATTTCTTTCTAACACACAGAATTCTTGTTCCTTCCTGTTCATGTTCCAGATGTGGTTGTAGAAGACCTTATTATTATCACCTGTCTCAATGGCGAGTTTTACCTTGAATGAAGCTTTCCTTCTTTTGATTCTTTTCATGAGTCCTTTTATGGATGGGATCGACTTTAGCCTTCTTGTGACAAACTGGTTAAAGTTTGACAGCTTTGTATACTGTCGTCTGGTGTTTTAATAATTTGTTGATTTTGTTAACTCCACCATTTAGGCTTACTGCAAACATGTCCACCATACCTATGTCTTATACCAGGGGTGTAATACACAGCCTTATTATCTGATGTAAAGTGATTGTGCAAGGCATATCTGAAAATTCAGTGAAGAAACTTATCATTTTTATTAGGTTTTAATTAGTTTTCATTCATGCAGTCCACCTAGGTGCGAGTGTGTGTATGTGGGTGTGGTATAGACAAACAACTGAGACAGGACTAGCCACCTGGTGGTGCGAACATTGGCTCTAGATGATTGCCACTGTTGAAGTGACACCTTGACTCCATATGCAAAAATGACAAAAAAAGAGTTGTGGATGGATGAATGAATTAGTTTTTATGTATTGGAGGAAAGATATGTCACTGTGGCCAAAGTGAGTAGGAGAAGAGGGTTGTTCAATATTTGCACTTCTGCATTTTTAGTCTGTTTTTATGTGTAGGTTTAGGACTTGGCAGTCTGAGTCCTGACATTTCAATAGAGATCCTCTGAATTCTGCATTAGTATATTTTCAGTTTAGTAATATAATCAAATTAAGTATCTTTCTTTGGTTGCGGGATTGGTTTCTCTCACCAGCCATCCCAAGCCTTCTTGAAAACCTCTGTGGCCTTGCATCCACTATCCAACCAGGCATACCTCTCAGTTGTCCAGATTTTTCATCATATTTTTGGTCTGTTCCTCAAAAGATTTGTGGTTTTATAGTAAATCACTGAGAATTGAACTCACTAAGTAATGACATACATTTGAGTTTCAGACTTCATATCTTTCAGAAAATGCATGCCAACACAAAATATTGTTATTCTAGCAACGTTTAGTTTATAAGAGCAATATTTAAAATCTGTCCCTATTTTTGGATCGCCCTCTCTTTTTAGGCTTTGTCCAGCTTTCTTGCAATAAGAGGCTGAGAGGCATTTACCCGTATTATTTACTGTGACACCATAAGATTTACATCCTGCATTGATCATAAAGTTACATCAAAGCCAGCTGTAATGTTTTGATAACACGTCTCTTATCAGACAATATAAGCTGATTCTGATTGCTGTCTTCCTTAAGCTTGTAAATTACCCCATCCTTCCTCATCTCTTATGCAGCCTTATGATACCATTCATGTAAAATCCTTACCTCTTAATTGCCCTCTTCACAATTCTTCCTATTTTTTTGTCTGTTTTTCCCATCCACAGATTTCAGCAGCTGTGTTCTTACCACGACAGACCCCTCCTGGCTTTGACAATCTTGCCTACAGGCTATTGTGAGAGGACAAAAAGCATGCAATGACAGATTCTTACTGTAAACTTGCCAGTGAATTATCGAGATGTATACAAGAAGACAGATTTAGAAATCACAGTGTTCCATTAAAAGTATCTGAAAATCAGCCTACCATGGGGTAGATGAAGTCCCAATGCAAAATAGGAGAACTTTCCATGGATTTCCCCAGTCATTTATCAAAAACTACATTTAGAGTCTGCTATCAACAGCAGTTTCTTTACATCAGATAGAATACCTAAGAGGTTCCCCACTGCAATCGCCTTGAGCTGTCAAGCTAAATGACCCCTGCACCCTCTAAATACTCTTAACGTTAAGTCTTTCATGCATGCTTTTAAGCACTTGGGAGGGTGAAAGGCTTGAGTCATCCTGTATAAGGATAACTTCCTCTGTTAAGTGCACGCCATCTATTATTAGTTTCCTTGTAAACACATTTAACAATTGTCACTGTATCCCATGCTGCACTGTACTTTATTTTCTTCATTATTACTGCCAGCTAAACCAGAATAACGTGTGGCCAGCAGTCCTTAACTTGTACCACAGTGCTTCAAATGTCATTATTAAGAACAACAAACAAGAAACAGTTAAATCTTTCCTACCAATATGAGAAAAATAACACTGGGAGATGATATTTTCTTCCAGTTATCCTGCAAATTATGGTAGATTCGCATCTGGGATCTGCACCAATCAGCACTGCATCCTGATAGTGGAGTCTCATTAGCTACTAAAGACAACAGGTAGTGTTTACTATGTTTGTAGGTTCATATGTTCATACTAGGCTGTTGATCCAGTGAACCATTTGCAGCCTAGTCAACAATCCCTACCAATTACAAAGACATGAATTAATACCTGACCTAGTTCAGCCATGTTCCGTAAATGCCAAAGGGGTCATGGCATACTTATGATTGCCCATCCAGGTTATGCTTAAAAAGAGACACAGAGCTTCACAGCTTTGATCTCTGAGGGGAGACTATTCTGTAAAAGAAATGGTGTCTGTGGAAGTTCAGGTCGTTTCAGTGGGTGTTTAGGGTGGTACTAGCTTTGTGGATATGTAGAAGGTTACAAAGGACTGTATCGTCCAAGGCTCTGTAGACAACGCAACAATCCTCATTCAACAGTCAGTAGGAAATGGAAGAGGATGAGAGCACTTTAAGGTGGTCAGGATATCTCAAGGAGGATATGCCCTTGATTTTAATGGAAAGAAAACTCTGTGGTCTCTATTGCTGTGTCATATGCCCAGCCAACTGCATTCCAAAGGGGACATTATATTCCATTACTGGTCTGATAAGGGATACATAGTGTGGGATGATAACTTTCTTGGATCTGAAAAATATGCTCATGGTGATTAGTCTGTCTATATAAAAGGATTTCCTAGGAAGAGTGGTCATATGGTGGCCAAAGGATAGTTCACTGAAAATGAAGATGCCCATGTCTCTAATGACTGTTAGTTTTTTTTGGAGGGGGGGAGTAGGAGTGCCAAGGTTTGTCAAAGTATTTAATGCTGCAATTATTGGCATTTACTTCTTTGTTGATCATTTTGTACTGATGGGGTGTCAAGCTTGCTTTTACACTTTTGGAGTTTTTTCCTCCTATTATATAATTTGTTGATTTCACCAAATAAGTCTGTTCTTAAATGTGGCACTACATGTATGTGTTATGGTGAGCAAGACGTGGAAGTGGGTGTAGAATTTATCCATGAAAATTGCAACATTTGAAGCAGGGTCATCTAGGTGTGGGAGGATGCCTGAATTTTATTATGAAATCCATTTGTGAAGTAGATTGGCCTTAGAATAGTCTCTGAAGATGGAGGGGGTTTGAGGTAACTCAAGTCTCACACTTAGAGTAAATGTTACTGCATAATGGTAACTGTGGGCTCTGAGAATTGGAAGGCCATATTTGTAAGACCCAGGTCTAACATTTTAGAACTCATCACTCGGATTTGGGCTTGTTGGTCCAAGAAGTTGGCATTGATGAAATCCAGCAATCTCTGTATGCATTCTAGTTTATAGTGGTGTTAGTTACCCAGCTAACCCAGGGATAGTTGAAGTCACCCAAGAGGATAGTGTTAAGTACTATGGTAAGGGATCTCAATTTAACATATGCCCCATGGTTAGACGGTGTCATAAATGGGATATGGTAGTCAGCTACTATGTGGTACTGATTTTTGTTTATCAAAAGAAGAATGTGAAGGAACTAAAAGTCATTGACCTGCATTATGAGTTTGGCGGTGACATGGTTTCTTAGAAACACAAATACACTACTAGACACAGAGCTATCTGAGGAGGAGCAGCTGATCTGTGATATCTAGCAATAAGTAGCCTATTTTTTTGCTTATTTGTAGTAGTTATTGCTTATTCTAGATATTTATAGTAATTTTATTGTATACTGCATACTTGTACTGCATTTCATAGCTATTGGCTCACTTGTGATAAACATTTATGTAGTGTTTTCTGCCTAAAATACTTTAGGTAGTAGCTGTAATATTCTCCATATTCCTGTTTATGTTGTGGGCCTAGTTGTTTGTTAGAGGCTGTTTTCTGAGCTCATTGTCCAGGCCATCTTAGTTAGCAAAGACCATTCCCCACTTCAGTGAGAGTTTAGTGTTTATGGTCATTGTCTAATTGGGTTGCCAGGGCTATGGCTTGGAGAAAGCACCTCATTCGTTCTTTTGAGCTTTTTTTAAAGTTATTTCAGGTTTAAACTTTCTGTTAAGAAGTTAACTTGAGTGTTTCAGCCGTTACACACAGAGCTATATGAGGAGGAGGAGCTGATCTGTGATATATAGCAATAAGTAGCCTGTTGTTTTGCTAATTTGTAGTAGTTATTGCTTATTCTAGATATTTATAGCAGTTTTATTGTATACTGCATACTTGTACTGTATTTCATAGCTATTGGCTCACTTGTGATAAACATTTCTGTAGTGTTTTTTTCCACCCTCCCTCCCTATTGGCATCTTGTCTTTATACCTGCTGGCCTTGCAGTTGCCCCCCCTACTCTAAATTTGATCTTGGACACTCCTCCCAGTCTAGTGTCATTAGCTCATTCTACCTAATACAGAGAGAACATCTGAGAAGGACAACCCACTTAGTTTCTTTCCTTCTGTTCCTCCTTTCTCCCTTTCCTAACAAAAAAAAAAAAAAAAATTCCAGAATATCCTTGAGTTCTGACTGTGCTTCTCGAACATTCTGGAAATATAGAGCATGTTTTAGTGCATCTATTAAAACTGTATTTGCCTTAATATTGCTACAACCCAAGTGCTCTAGGCTGCACTGCATCTGAATTGTTTTAGTGTGTTTTAGCTGCTTTTCTGTATATGTAGACTTGCTACTTATTTTACTGTATTACTGACTCTTAAATTATTTTTCAGTTGTGCATTTGCCTTGCTTCATTTAAAAAGTTTTAAATTGCTAATTTTGTAGAGGTTTAATTGTATTTACTGTTTAGGGCTACACACTGAAGTGTGTTAGCCTTTTCTGTGTTTATTTGGTGTACTAGTGCATTGTTTAGCCTGTTTTAACCAAAAAAAAAAAAAAAAAAAAAATATATATATATATATATATATATATATATATATATATATATATATATATATATACACATACTATCTTGCTTCCACATTTCCTGCCTTTTCTAGCTAGTATAGTCCAGATCCCATGCTTTGCTGGTTTCAGGACTTTATTTTCTGTGTTCAGAGCTATCCAGACCTTGCTGTGGTGGAAAGAAGTGCTACTGCTTACCAGTGGGAGAGGAATGGTTTCCAGCTCTGAAATTGTAAGTTTAGCCATTTTGGGCTGATTTCTATCCCTTTCAACTTTCTAGCTAAAATGCGTGTTTGCGCATTTTTTGTACTGTGCAGCACAGTGGGGCTATGGTTAAACTGTTCCAGGTGCGAAAAAGTATGCTCTTCAAATTTTCCCTTAGAACTAGCTGGTTTCTCGGTAGTAGCACTAAAATCTGAACCCCTGTGACTAGCACTTGCTCTAGAACCTGCTGGAAAGCACTAGGAAGCCTTAAACTGATACAAGCACTCAACTCTCCTTGTTAATAAGGAGAAATTAATCTTAGGCACTAAACAGCCTATAATTGCAAAGTACCTTGCAAAGGTAAGGGAAAACAGCTCTTGTACTTTACAAAAAAGCACCTAAACAGGCATGTCGAAGGGACAGCTTCTGGTGATTTCTCCTGTCCTCCTGGTGAATCTGGGCATATTGGGGCAATGCAGCAACTGCCTCATGTACACAAACAACCCTCTCCTCCTACCACCCAACACTACAACCTGCGAGAGATGCACTTACATAGCCAGACTGGAAGGAAAGCTCTCTTCAGCCAAGATTGTGCTAGACAGTCAAGAGGGGAAGGCTAACATCTGCACTACATCTCAAGCAACACATAGTCCTTCAAAACCCACAACACCAACACCCACACATAGCAACACCAAACCCACATATGTGGAGGCCCTTAACATTAACCTGCCCAAGCTAGAAGGACCTCCGAAGCTGAAACACATACAAACACCAGTCGCAACCAAAGTGACACATAGCTCACAACACCAGTGTGCCACCCAACAACAGCCCCTAAAGCAAGACAACGTACCCAACACTTCAGTCATATGTGACTCTACAGTCAGGCACACTGATGTCCCACTCAGCAGGCTGAACAGGGAGAAAATTACAGTCAGCTGGCTGTCGGGTGCCAGGATCTGCCACATAATGCATGCACTCAAGTCACTCCACAACAAGTACAAATATGACTCTGTCATTATCCATGTTGTTGTGAATGACTTGAGATGTACCTCCCTGGACTACATGAAAAGAGACACGGAAGAGCTCTCAGATCATGTGGCCAAGGCAGGTATGACCCTATCCCTGAGCAGCATCCTGCCTTCACCCAGAATGATACCACAGTATAAGGACAAAATGATTGACTTCAATAATTGGCAAAGCTTCTGGTGTCATCCAAAGGGGATCCAGTATCTGTCTGCCTGGGACAACATGATCGACAAACCATGATGCTTTGCCGGAGATGGTCTGCACCAGTCACCCCTGGGATTCAGGTTACTGGCTAAAGCTCTTGCCACCCCTATAGTGCCTTTTTTAGGCAAGGTTCAAAGGACAAAACCACCACCGTAACAGGTACAAGCATGCAAAATCTGAAGGTAATGCTACTCAATGCTAGAAGTTTAAACCTCAAAATGCACTCTCTTGAGGCACTCCTAAAAAAGGAGAACATCGATATCTGTGCAGTAACTGAGACCTCGTTCAAGGCTCCAGTGAGCACCCCTGCAATACCAGGCTATATCTCTTACCACACTTTTGGCCACCAAACCAAGACCGAAACACTAAAGGTGGAGGAGTGTCCATATTCACCAAGAATATTCATACCTCCAGGCTAGTTGCCCAACACAATGCATCTCAAATTCTCCAGGTGCAACTAACACTAGGTAAGACTACAATCCAAATTGTAGCTTGCTACAGATCCCCCACCATGCCCCAAGATTCTCACTACACCTTTCTAAACATACTTGAAAATATTAAGATACAACCAAACACCCTAATACTGGGTGATTTCAACTACCCTGCCATTAACTGAGAAAACTACTCGGGTACCAACACCTTTGCCCAACGGTTCTTGGAATTCATAAATTCCAACGCCCTGGATCAACTAATCCATTGTCCCACCAGGGGCTCCAATATCCTAGACCTGGTCATTACCAACATGGGAGATAGATGCTCCACACCAGTGGTCACCCCCTCATTGGTCAGTCTGACCATAAGCAAATCACCCTTGACATCCACATCCCCCCCCCCAGTAAGGAAACCTCCATATACAACTTCTCCAAAGCCAACTTCATGCTACTTAAGTCAGAAGTGGCAAACATCATGACACCCATGCAGAGCTGAAAGTTCAACTGCTGAATCCTACACTATGGCACTGTATGAGCACATCTACTCATGCATGAATCATGCCATCCCAGATAGAACCAAGATGCTCACCTCCAAAAAAAGAAAGCCAATCTGGTGGTCCCATGCCATAAACAAACTTGACAACAAAAGAAAGAAACTGTTGCAGAAAAGAGGAAAATTCAGGGATGCAAAAAACTCCCTTACCAGCCTCAGTAAGAAGCTGAGATCCCTCATAAAATCCTCCAAAGCTAGTTACAAAAATAAAATTGCCAAAGATTCCAAAGACAACCACAAGGCATTCTATAGTTATGTCAAGAATCTAAATGGCAATGCTCAGATATGCTCCGAGCTACAACAGAATGGCATTAAATATACTGATCCCAAGAATATTGCCAATATCCTGGCAGATCGATTTAGTGCCAACTTCACCCCCCTCTCACCCCCTAAAGGGCACATCTCAATACCAAAAGATTGCCAAATTCTGGTAGTCATGGCCACACAGGTAGAAACCGTACTCTCCAAAGCTAAGAATACAGCATCCATGGAACCAGATGACATCCCGGGCTGTGTACTATATGAACTACAAAATGAACTGGCACCTCACCTTGTGTTGTCTAATACTTTTGCTTGGCCGTGCAAGGGTTCCACGGGCAATTGTTTTTTGTCTGGATTACCTCACCTAAGTGTCATGTTTAATCATAGCCTCACCTCAGGCTTTGTGCCCACTGAGTGGTGCACAGCTACAGTTATTCCACTCCACAAGGGGAGATCCACCTTGGACCCCGGCAACTACCGTCCCATCAGTCTGACGAGCCTGATCTGCAAGGACATGAAATGCATTATCATGGAACTTATAAACAAAGACATTGGCAACCTTCAAACACTAGACCCCACCCAGTTTGGGTTCATGAAGGGCTGATCCTGTCTACTGAACCTGACTGACTTCTTTGAATCAGTCTCTAGAGCTGTGGATGAGGGTAAAGCAGTCCACACAGCCTATCTGGACCTCGCCAAGGCCTTTGACACCATCCCCCACTCTGGAATCATAGATAAACTTACTAAGCTGGGCATAAATCCCTACATCACTTGATGGGTTGCCAACTGGCTTACTGATAGAACCCAGACTATAAAAGTAGCCAACTCCAAATCCAGCTCCAGACAAGTGACAAGTGGAGTACCTCAGGGTTCAGTCATGGGACTGCTCTTGTTTGGCATCTACTTCTCTGAAGTACAGGCCAACACTAAGGGACTCTGGCTAACAAAGTTCGCAGATGACTGCAAACTGGGAGCCATTATTGAATCCCCAAATGATATGGATATTCTACAAAAGGACCTTACAAAAACAGATGCTTGGTGCCAGACCCATGGGCTCAAGCTTAATGCCAAGAATGTATAGTTATCCTCTTTGGGAAAAATGATGTACCCATGAATTACTACACAGCTGGCAGTACACTAAACACCAAAAGTGTGATGAGAGACTTCAGGACACAGGTGGACAGTGGTCTCACCTTTGATAACCACATTGCCACAACAGTCAGGAAATCCTTCTATGTGGCACACCTCATCACTAAGGGCTTTTCATCCAGAAAAAAGGAGATCATTGTCCCACTGTACTCATCCTTCATTAGACCCATTATAGAGTACAATGCCCCATTTGGTATGTACCTCACAAGACATCTACAACAGCTGGAAAGGCCACAGAAATACCTCACTAAAAGAATCACAGGCCTAAAGCAGATGCCCTATGCTGACCATCTAAAAAAACTCTAGCTATACTCTGTGGCATATCGTCCACTCAGAGGTGATCTCTGCTTAACATACAAGGCCATGTCAAACCTTGAGCTGTTGGACATGCTCCACTTAAAGAAATCCCAATCCCTCAGAGCCACACACTCCAGGGATCTAAACCTTGTCATCACAATGAACAAAACATGCTGGAGGGATAGGTTCCTGACCCAGAGACTCTCCATACTCTGGAATAGACTGCCAATACATGTCAAGCAGAGTGCTTCCTTGGCCCTCTTCAAAAGGAACTTTGACGATTGGATGGAGAAAGGAAATTCACCCCGGGGATCACGTCAGTCGCCCTGCTAGACAGGGGTCCAGGGAAGTAAATATTGTGGGAAGATATCCAGGTAATTGTTATGGCTAGGCTTGTATAGGCCCTAGGGCCAATAGCCTAGTACCAGCCTATGAACCTATGAACCTTTGAACTACCAGCTACAGCATCTAGTTTGATGTTGGGTCTGAAGGAGTGGTGGTATTAAAGACCTGCACTGCTGGGGCACTTTCACTGTTCTGAAACCATGTTCCAGTAACAAACCATATGTCAGTATTTTCAAGGTTAGGAATGCTTGCAATGAGTGCAACTTTTTGTTTAGGCGTATAGTATTAAGCAGTACTACTTTTATATGATTTTTGATTGTGGTTCACAATATAAATAATTTGAGGAGACTGGTCTGGACATAAAACGGCATTTTAAGGGAATAAAAAAGTCTTAGCCAATATACAGAAGCCATGAAGACAGAGATGCAGACCATCCCTAGCAAAGCAGCCAGGCCTGACAACTGTCTCAGCTCAGGCTGCTATATATTGGAGCCCCCTAGAATGACACCAGTAGTTAAGCCAATAATTAAATTAATTTAGCTTTCATTTGTATTGCAGCATCATTCTTGGTGCCAGTTTCATACCATTTCCAGATGCTTATTCGGACAACTCCTTCATGTCTCTCTTCATATGACCCAAGTCATTCACTCCCACATGTGCTATGTTTGGGTCATATGTGTATCTTGGGTGAAGGAACTTGAGGGCTTTAGTGACAGTACATATCCTGGCACCTGAAATGCAACTAATCGTTATCCTGTCTTTGCTCAGCTTGGTGAGTGGAGCATTAGTGTATCTAACTATGGAGCCACTAGTTTGCTCTTGCCACCTTAAGGGCTTCTGAGTGCTAGTTATGTGATCTTTTATTAGTCTCTATTTCCTATAGTGTCAGAGCAAGCCGTACATTGGATATGAGCTGGTGATGCTGGGTTGTGTGCAGGAGGTAAATTTGAGGGATTAAGCATCCTTGGAGGCTTAGGTAAAATTTAATGGCATCAGCATAAGAGCATACAGTTTCTATTCTATGGATATTGCATAGATGTGGGTCGGGATAAGACAGTGTTGAGCTCACTGTATGCAGCTGACTGAGAGGGAGAAACCCCTCCAGATGGCTTATGTATCTACACAGATAAGGCTCATTTGGCTTTAGTAACAGTTCATTATCTGTTCATGCACTGCCTCAGGATTCCAAATGCTATAAGACTGGCTACAGAGAAGGGTTTTGTGTGTTGATTCTCCATTAATTGCCACTGCCACTGCTACTAGATTTAAAGTAAGTGAGGATCTAAACAGGGGCTGGGGAAGTTTTGCAGCTTTGGAAGTTTGTTGGACCAGTTATACGTCCAGTGTTAAGTCTGCACTGTTTGGTGCAACTGATACTCAGGCTGTGCTGATCAGTACAGCTAGAAGGATGCACATGCAACTAAGTACATGCAGTTTAGACAAAGCGGAAATGGATGACTAACTCACCAATGTTATGAGAAGGTACTAAAAAAGAGAATTGCATTTGCACATACTACATGCTATGGAAGTTCTACTATTACAATGCTGCTACTCTCAGCAGAGCACCATGAAGTAAATCCATCAAAAAAAATAAAGGATAAATGAAAACTTGGTGTAATCTGAACACAAGTATTGTAGACCACCTAGAACCTGTATCAGCCTCTCACTTAGGTGATTCACAATTAATTCTAAGATGGTGCCACCTCCAGCCAAGTAGATTCACTCAACATAGTGATTTAGATAGAGGAAAACAGCATTAAACAAAACAGAACAGCTTGGAATGGCTAAAGTACAACCAACAATTATCAGGCATGGCAGTATTAGCTGAAAATGACTAAGATGGTATTAAAATAGTCCAGACAAGGCAAAAACAGTTCCAAATGCCTAAAACAGTATAAAATAGTAACAGGCAATGCAATAAATAAATAAATAAATAAAATGGCTAGGCAACAAGTGCTGACAAGTGGAAAATGCCCTGGCTTTTTTCTCTCTTTTTCAGATGCTAGTCAGACAATGAAGTCACATGGCTGAGTTCTCAGCAGTCTTGTTAGGAAGGGGTAACCCAGCACTCAGACTTCCTTGTTCATTTCAGGTCTTGTCACAGAAAGCATAAGTTATAGTACTGTGGTTGCAGATATAGTTTACAAATCAATGAATGTCATGTGAGTATTTTTTTTTTTACTTCTCCAGATCTCCCTACCTGCCATGAATGAGACACTGTGTAAAAATGTATGGCTGGTGGATTTTGCATGACAGAGTCACTACCTCTGAAAAGTTGCCCAAAGCCCAGTTGTAAATTGATAGAGAATAACTGGAAAGCCATTCACAGATATAAACAACAACCCATCCCTGGTGGTGCTGTTTCTAAGGTTATGGGACACCATCGAGCAACATTTCAATTCATGTTTCAATGAATTAGCAAGTGTACTAAACAAAGCAGTATCTGGGTTAATACTACTTAGGAAGCACCTTGTGATTAATGCTACTCTTTTGATTCTGGTGATAAAAGAATTATTGATTCCTAACTACATGCAGCTGTTTTGAAACCAGCACTATTTTTACCTCAGATAGATAGCAACCATAGTATTAACTTTTAAATCCCATAAGTTCTACTCCCCCCTTATCCCACATTAGTAAGCACCTAGAACCATGGAATTATACTCTTCAACCATCTCTGTAGCCAGCTTGGTTGAAATGGACACCATGAGACAATATAGAAATTGTCTCATGTTTATTGATAACTGACTACTACTTCAACTGACACAGTGTGTGAGAGATGCAGTTATTTAATGCTATTGGAGGCAAAACTCTCAAGTGAAGGCATTACAAATAACAGTACCACACAGCACCACACTAAACCTATCACTCACTGATTAGACAAAACACATAGACCTACATATGTTGAGGCTCTTAAAAGTAATAAAAAGGTAAAAAAAGCTATTTTATTGAACTTTAGTGGTCTGATGTATCTGTTAGTGTGTTCGCTGACCCTTCTTGCTCAACTTTTCGTGAGCTGTGGTCATACCTCCCAGCAGGATCACAGCAAATTCAAGGGAAAACACCTACAGACATTTAAAGCTATTAAAAATCTGCACTTCTCTGCTGTTTTGCAGTCCCTTCTTTCTTAACTGTGTGCTAATATTGGTCACGCCTCCCAGCTGGATCTTGTCAATTTAAAAGGAGACATTCATACCTGACATTTATATTGAATTAAGTCTTCTGTTTCACTGCATTTTGCAGTGTATGTTGCTCTTTAATTTTGTTTTAATTTTATTGGGGTTTCCGTGTGCACACTTACTGGGATGTTACACCATTGGGCCTCCATTTTACTTCTTATAGGTTTTGTTTGCTTTACATTCTGTATTGTACTTGGTAACTTGTGCCACTTTCTAATTGGACTAAATAGCTCCTATAGTTATAGTAGTAGGAAATATTGTCCTTCAAATTACAGCTTTACACTTACGTTTTGCTTGCTGAGTAACTGATTGTTTTTTTTATTGGTTCCCTGTCCCACCTTATTAATCGTGGTTCTTCCCACTCCATTCCCCCTTGCTTTGCTTTGCTTTGGCTCACTCCACTCCTCTACCCTGCCCCATTCCCACCCACCCCTACATCAATTTCCTTTATAATTAACCATCTTAAGCTCACCCTGTCTGCACTTCCCCTTCCTGTTCATCTAAACCTATTAGTCTTACCCCTCATATCCAAACCCCTCCTACCGCTTTACATGCTTTACTTCATACCTCCCTCTACTGTCTTTACTCTCCCTCTCCGATAGTTAGTTATCCTGCTTACCTTGCCTCTGTCAGACTCTTATTTACTTATTTTCAATTGCTCCTTCCCCTTAATATGTTCCTCCCTCTCTTTCTGTCCTGTATTTTTCTATTCCTATGTAATCTCACCTCCTATCACACTTGATTAAATCTACATCCTAATCCTCCAACCTCCTCTCAAAACACAATACTTTCCAAAAGTCACTTCTCTTCTCCCATATCACCCACTCTCTTCAGCAGTATTAAATTCACCCTCCTTAAAATCAAATTACCTCCAAAGATCTCATCACATGACAAAATCAGACAGAAATTCCTCTCAACCTATCCCATTAAATCATTTCCCTACTTCCTTTACAGCACCCTTCAACTCTCGGGTGACATTCACCCCAACTCTGGCCCACTTATTAACTCATCTACTCTTTCACAAGACCCTAACTCTACTCCCAAACATTTCTTCTTTTTCTCTATAAACATCCATAGCATTCTCAACAAAATAACTGAATTCCAGCCTTGGATAGATCAATAATCTCCTAGCATTATAACTTTATCTGAAACATGGCTCAAACCACATAACTCTGACAATGAATTTTTTTCCCCTTGGTTATAACATTCTTCACCAAGATATAACTTTTAAAAAAGGTGGTTGAGTTGCTTTTATGTACTCAGACTTCCTAATCTTATCCCCTGTAATTAACCCCTCTTCATTTCATCCAGTTGAACTCATCATTGCCAATTGCAAACTTAAAAAATCACAAAACCCTAACTATAGTCACCATATACATACCCACTGGAGAAAACATACCCTTAATAGAACATATCCTCCACTAGATGTCTGACAACATAGCTAGTAAATCTATAATACTAGACAATGTTAACATCAACTGACTTCCCATCATCTCTAACTCACCTACCTCCTTTATAAACCTATATGTTTACTCAGAGCTTATCTCTGCTCCCACTTTTCTTCATAAACCTACTAATACCAGTTCTATCCTAGACTGGATTCTTGTCTACAATCCTAAACTCTATCATCACCCTGAATCCTTACCTGACTCCATTAGCAATCACTTCCCTATACATGTCTTAAGATTCTCTCCTCACCTCTCTAGACCTCATAAATTTAAAGAATGCCGTAAGCTTACCAACTTCAACTCTGATACATTTAATAATCTCTCTCTGCTATTGACTGGTCCTACCTCTCATTCCTCCCTTTACATAAGGCTGTTCTCCAGTTCAACTCTATCCTTCTAAACATACTGGACTCCCTTGTCCCTACAAGAACTGTTAGGGTAAAATCATTTTACTTCCCTTAGCACACCTACTCTACTCAATCTCTTATCCAAAAAGAGATTCCACTTGGAAACTTTGGACTAAGACCAAATCTCCCACTCAGTACCACAAATATAGGGAGCTTTGTAATTTAGCCAAAAAAACACATACATAATGACAAAAAGAACTTCTACCTCTTCCTCTCACCCCAAACTACAGCACCTAGAAATTCTAACCAATTCTGGAATGCTATTAACCAACTTCTTCACCCAGCTAATCCTTCAACTCTCAACCCCACCCTGATAACATACCCAAAGAAACTGCATCCATTTTCAATTCTTACTTCATAGATTACATCAGCAAACTTGTGCAAAGTCCCAATCAACCCAACCCCACACCTCCCACCACCCCTCTATCACAAAACAGCCTATTCTCACTAACTCCTGTCCTAATCAACTACATCAAAAAACTTCTTCTTAAACTTAAACCATGTTCCCCATCACCTGACAAACTGCCTTCTGTCTTCCTAAAGGCAGCTGCTAACTCTATAGCATATCCTGTCTCTGTCCTCATAAACTGCTCTGTCATTGAATCCAGTGTGCCTTCTCTCTGGAAAAAAATTCCACACCATTATAATCCATAAAGGTGGAAATTCTGTAGACCTTTCTAATTATCGACCCATTTCCATACTCTCTCCGCCCTCTCAAAAATTCTCGTGCATTGTGTTCATAAACAAGTCTCAGCTTTTTTCACACAAGAAAACCTGATCACTTCTACCCAACATGACTTCCGCTCCCACCACAGCACCACTACTGCACTTATTTCCTTTACTAACTCCATCTCTTTAGCCTTAGATAATAATAAGCTAGTGTCCTACCTCTTCTTAGATCTTTCCAAAGCCTTTGACACTCTCTCTCACACCATCCTCCTCTCCAAACTCTCTCTACTGAAACTTGGTTATCCGATGCCCAATTAATACTCAACCCAAACAAAACTAAACTACTCATCTTCCAACCCACCAAACATACTCAAAACAACTCTCATTTTAACATCACAGCAAAAGACAACACCACTATATACCCAACTGAACACACCAAATTGCTAGGAGTTGAAATAGACAATAAACTAAAATTTGACATTCACATATCCATGACCATAAAAAAGTCCACAAAAAATAGGAGTATTATACAGAAATAAGCAACTTCTCACCAAAGCAGCAAAGATTTCAATAGCAAATTCCCACCTTATCTCCACCCTACTTTATGCCTCTCCAATATATACCAACCTAAGGCAATGTGATCTAAACAAGCTAGAGACCTGCTACAACAAAATCGCCAAATTCGCAACAGGGGCATCCTACCGTGGTCACCACTGTCTCTCACTTGCTGAACTGGGATGGCTTGAACTCCCTCACCTCCTTCAATGGTATCAACTCTCACTCGCCCACAAACTAGTAAACCATCCACTAAATGTCCCATCCCTCCAGAATCTACTTCAACCCTATCACACCACCAGACCATTAAGATCCAGCAACAAAAATCAATTGCAGATCACTAAAGCCGATAACTCTGCTAATGAAGCACTATTCTCTTGTGCCATAGCCAAATTATGGAACTCCCTCCTACCCACAATTACCTCCGTACAATCATGCACCCACTTCAAAACTTTATTAAAAGCACACCTAAAAACATGCTGGTTATGCCCTTGCAACTCCCACTCTAATATCACCCACCCCATCCAACCACTACCTTTCTTTCCACCCCACTAACTACCTTGATTATAGCAAGCTCAGATGCTCATAAGCCTAGTACTTATTATACAGCAGGAACTTCTTATTGTAACATTTGTTAATGTCTGTTATGTACTTCGCAGATAAATATTCTAGTTGTCTACTGATGTACTATGTTCTTCATCTGTAAATATGTTTTGTAATTAATTGCCATATTAATCAAATTGTTAATCGCTATGTAATCCAATGTAACTACTGTCTGTTTATTTTAAATGTGGAGCTTTTCTCCCCAGGCCTCTGCTGAAAATGGACCTACGTCCAGTCAGACACTCCCGGTCAACAAATGTAAATAAATAAATAAATAAATAAACTCATCCTTAACCCTAAAAAGACAAAACTTCTTCTCTTCCTCCCAAAGTCACTTTACCATTTTACATCCTCTTTTACCATCTCTTCCCTTAACAACACCTCTGTCACAGCCGAATCCCATACTAAACTCCATGGAGTAATTCTTTTTTTTTTTTCAAAACAGGTTTATTGTTTTAACATACAAGAGAAATATCATAACAATTTTATACAAGTAATTAAAAATAGATATGATTATAACATTCAACAAAACAACTAAAGTATTTACAAAGACATCCACTACAATCAGATCAATTAATTAAACTAAAATACCATGCTACTGAAATTAGGATTTTTTTAACAAATTTTGTAAATTATCCCATACAATATAATAAGATGTTTTTCTAGTTGTTCTTGACCTAATTGTGTTTATTTCCATATGGCACACTATATTCATAACATTTTTAAATTCATTGAATGAAGGAGGTGTATCTGAAATCCAATTTCTGGTTATTATTTTCCTAGCCACTGCTAGAATAGACCATAACAAGGGAAGCTTAACCTTTTTAACACTTTGAGGTACAGGTGTGTTGAATAATATAAGAGATTTAGAAATAATGAAATTATCTGTAAAAAGAGCCTGCAAAAATTCATTAATTGACTTCCAGTATTCTTTCAATTTTATACAGTCATAAAACATATGAGCCCAGTCAGCATTAATTTCTGCATTACGTCTCTTACATAGATTATCTTTATTATTTATTTTATTCATCATCAAAGGTGTATAAAAAGATCTATGTAAAAATTTCCTTGTATAAAGTCTCCAGACAATGGAAGACGTAGTTCTATAGGCAGATTCCAATATATATTGTTTATCTTATTGATTTGGTGTGTCCCCATTAATAGAAGTGAAATAATTCCAGTATGTATCTACACTGTAAAAAGTTTCTTGTCTGATAATTTTATGTATGTATGAAAGTTTACCTTTATCAGAAACTTTATGTTGTAAATTTAATATCAAGTAATCAATCAGTGTTGGAATAGATTCTTTAACTGTTATAGACATTAGATCTATTTTATTAATGAGATGTTGTCTAAAGGTCTGAACCTCTAACCAGCAAGTTTCTCTTAGATCAAATTCTTGTTTTAAGAAATCTAGATTTTTAACTTTATTATCAGATATCAACTGATACCAGTACTTTAGATCATTATCTATAGCTAAATGAGTTCCTTCAGAAGTAGATGACAAAAGCATACCCTGAGTATACATTATAGGAATATAATAAAATTCCATTCCCTATACTTAGGGTGCATGAATATAAAGTTACGATAGCCAATAATAATATTTAATGGGTAACAAACCATATGTTTAGGTGTAATAGGTGAAGTACAAAATTCCTTTAGTAACCATAACATGGAGTTATTTACAATCATATTTTTATGTGTTAAGGAGATTTTCATGAAGTGCATACTAATTAGCTCCCAATAATCTTTCCATTTTGCGACATATGACTGATCTATTAATAAAGTAATAACTTTTACAATAGAAGAGATAGTATATAAATTAAAGTCTGGAAAAGAAATACCCCTTGAGACCAGCTATTAGTATGTTTCTTTAATGCAATCCTAGGTCTATTAGGTGCCCATAGGAAATTTAACATTAGTGTATTCAGTTTCTTGATAATTATTTTTGTAGGTGGAAGTATTATTGATTGTATTAAGTATAAAATCTTGGGGAATATTATCATTTTAATAATTGTAAGTCTCTCCTCCATAGTAAAAACATATTATTCCAGGTATTAAAAGATTTTGTATATTAAGAAAACAGGTATTATAATTATTATATATAATAGATTTAATATCTTTAGATAGTATTATACCTAAATAAGTTATCTGACCTGAATTGGGTACATATTTAGTAAAATCACTAACGAGAATATTTCTCGTGTATATATAGGTAGTACTTTAGTTTTTCTTCATTGAATATTAAACCAGAAATACTTTTAAAATTCATCATTTTATCAAATAGAGACTGCATAGAAGAATTAGATCCTGCTGATGTAATTAGAACATCATCTGCAAAAAGTTGAATTTTGGATGTTGTATTTTCATCTATTTCAAAACCCTCTATGTCAGTACTGTTTCTGATCAAATTAGCCCAAGGCTCCATTACTAAAGTGAATAATAGTGGAGAAAGTGGACATCCTTGTTTTGTACCTTTAAAATGGGTATTTTTGTGAAACATATGTTCCTACCTTAATATAAGCCAATGTTCCTTTGTATAAATGCTCAATTAGATTTACAAATGCATCTGAGAAGTTTGTGCATTTCAGTAAGGTAAACAGATAGTCCCAACTTACTGAATCAAATGCTGAACTTATATCAAGACTAATAAGTGTTAAATCTTTCTTTTCCTATTTGCAAAATCAATTAATGTTAAAGTTCTTCTTATATTATCAAAAGTATTTCTATTTACAATGAAGCCTGTCTGATCTATATCTATAATGCCAGGGATGATTGTCTTCAATCTATCAGCAAAAATACTCATAAACATTTTATAATCAACATTAAGTAATGAGATGGGCCGATATGAAGTACATCTAGTTGGATCTTTATTAGGTTTTAAAATTGGCAAAATAAATGTATATTGCCAAGATGGGGGGGTTATTAACTCAGTTTGGGCCAAAATAAAAACCTTATGTATTAATGAATATGTACTTTTAGAAAGGATTTTATATATCTCTGGTATAATACCATCATTACCCGGTGCTTTGTTTGATTTAAGCTTATTTATTTGTGTAATAACCTCTGTATATGAAATACTTTTGTCCAATAGTTTAATCTGTTGTTTATTAAGCTTTTATTCATGTTTGTGGTTATAAACTCCTTTATTTTATCTTTAGGTTCCATGTTAATGTTATTATGGTTAATTTTGTGAAAGTGATTTCTAAATTCATCTAGTATTTCTGGTATACTAGAAACATTCTTCTTTTCCTTAGAGAAAAGATTTCTTTGATATGGTTTTGTTTATTCAACCTTTTGTTTTATTTTTAAGTCTATGTAAGTATTTGGGGCTTATTGAATAAGACAAAACTTGTATTTCTCTAAAGTTATTTTAACTTTATGAGTTAAAATTTCTTTGTATTTCTCATTTAGTTTGTTTATTTCTTCAATAACTTTCTTGTCCATAATATTTTCTTTATTATTATGTTTATAAGAGTCTAATTTACTTTGAATATCTAACAATTCCTTATCCCAAGATTTCCTTTTATTATTATACCATCTGATACTTTGTCCATATAGATATGATTTTAAGGCATCCCAAACATAGACAATGGAGACTTCAGGAGTATTATTTATGTCTAAAAAATGTTTTACTTCTGAAAGTATATATTCTTTATAGTCTTTTAGTTGGGTTAAGTATGTTGGTATCCTTTTGATCTGAACATTATGAGTATTTTTATCATGAATTCAAAAACAATTGAATTATGATCAGATATAGGACATGAAATGATTTTGGAATTAATTAAATCTGTTACCATCTGGTTAGAAATAAAGACCCTATCTATTTTTGAATAAGTTTTGTATCTGTTAGAAAAAAATGTGTATGGTAATGATTTTGAATCTATCTGATTATTAATATCATTCAAATGATAAGAATTAGCAAAATCATTTAAATGTTTTGCATTAGATGTAATTCTTCTTTTTCCTATACTGGTAGTATCACTTTCATGTAGTATACAATTAAAGTCACCAGCTAAAATAATATCTCCTATAGAGAATGATATGATCTTATCAAGATGATGTTTCACTGTATTAATACTAATTCCAGGTATCCAATATACATTAATTAAAGTGTAAGTCTTCCCATTAATTTGTATTGTAACCATACAAAACATTCCTTTGTCATCTTGATAAGACTTAATGGTTTTAGGAATGGGCATACTTTTATTCCATAAAATAGCCACTCCTCTTTTTCTGAGTGTGCTCTGAACTAACCAATACTGTATATTTGTTTGTGGCTAGTTTATCAATATCTTTTTTCAAGAGATGGGTTTCTTGCAGGAAGACTAAGTTGGTCTTATGTAAATTAATGTATCTTATTAGGCTTGCCCTTTTACACGGATTATTCAATCCATTAATGTTTAAAGAAATTCCTTTTAAAGATGTCATTTGGCATTTTTAAAACTTAAGAATCTTATGATCAAAATAACAAATAACAACATAAGTAATGTTACATCTCCTCCTTTAGGTGTACCTTTAAATAGCTGTATTTATTGAATCTCTTATGGAATTTTGTACAGGATTCAATTTTGTTTGTAGTGACAATGAGTGTACAAAATATATTGTGGATGTCAAAACTATATACATATAACAATGAACAAGTGAAAATAATGTAAGGATTAAACCTTGCATCCAGCCTGTAGTTAAAAACTCCAACTTAGAGTAGTATTTACCACTCAAGTTAACCCCCTACCCTAAGCAGCAGTACCTCAGCTACCACCTTATCAATTTAATACTGGTTATATTTAACTTAAATTAACAGCTTTCAATTCAATTATCTAGCAAGACAAGACTACACATTTGATAAAACTATTCATACTACTATATATATCTATGTAATATAATACACTTGTATTCAAATAGCATTCAAATAATCTTGATATTAGGAACCAAGAGAAGAGAGAGAAATAAAAGACGTGAAAGAAAGACAGAGAGAAAAAAAAAAAGGAAGGCATATTTACATATTAATTTATTCAAAGTATGTAAAAATAAGTTCTAACATTCATTTAAATCAAAAACTTTGGCTAATATGGTTCAGGCATTACATATATTAAGATGCATCTATTTTCTGTCATGTAAATGCAGTCAACAGCTCCCAAAAAAAAAACCTTGAATTGCTTGTATATGAGCATTTTACCCATACTCATTATTGTTAATAGAATAAAATATTATATTTATTGAAATTGTTATAAATCATACTGCATAGTTATGCAAATTCTCAGAAACACTTGCATTATTGTAAAAAAAGCCATCTGTATTTTGTATGTCTATACTACTGCTTTAAAATATATCACATGACAATTTCTTCCAGAATAGAGTTATAAAGTTATTTATGCTTGTCAATCAGATGAATTAAATGAGTTATAGTAATGTATATGTTTGGAACATAAGTTTTTAACACAGATTAGTATGCTGCAGTCAAGTAGATTTTCAAAAACACTTGAATAAAGGTTTCATTTTCTATGCCTTCTAAAATAAGACATTTACTTACTACAAGAAACTGCATCATTTAAAATCATTATAACTGACATATTTTATGAATTATAACATAGATATTTAAGTAATTATATAAAATAACTCACATTTAGATGTTAAAGAGTTCATTTTCCTTCACATAGTCGCATTTGCATGAGTTCTACTTCCTGGTAGAGTGTTCTTCCTGAATCTGCAGTGTGTCAGTGTGATATCTGGGTCAAAGGTCAAATTGACTGCTTTCAGCTTCTCTGTGAGAATTCTGAGAGTTGAAGCTTTTGAAACAACTCGAGGACACTGTTCATGAGGTAGCCCACATCCCAGATTGTCTCCCTTAACATTTTGGCGGGAAACTTGTTAAAAACTAGTGACAAACATTCATTTAGCAGTGTAAATGCATCTAAACATGACAAAACCTTCGCAATGTATTTTACAGGTTATTACAGCCTCTATGTAAGTGAAATTAAGCCCAAAGTTATTAATAAGTAATAAAACTCAATATTTTTGTCTCAACTCAATTTTTATGCAAATCTTATTATTTACTGTGTCTATATGATCAAAAACATTTCTATATATTAATATGAAAAAATAAAGAGAAAGAATAAAGAAAAGAAAAGAGAGTAGAAAATAAAAGAGTGTAAAGCAGAAATAAAAAAAAATGTAAGAGAAAGCTATAAGAAGTATATACAATGGAATATTACTTACTGTTTATATTAATAGAGTTAAAAATAAAACATATTATTTACTATTATTTAGTTCTAATTATTATTAGTTAAAGCATGACAGATTATTTACAAACAAGCATAAGCAGTATAATCAAGAAAGTATAATTAGGAATAGCATTTGAAGAACATATAAACTTTTTACAAGGAATAAATATGTTATTATTCCATTTATCATATTTTCATTACTCTTCTCTCCCTGCCCTCCCCCACCCTTTGCCCACTACATAATCTAAATAGAATGTCATTGTTTAAACAAAGAAAAGAAGAAAAGGAGAAGAAAAAGAGAAAAAAATGTATCAAATTACTGACCTTACTCTTTTTCAGAAAGAGAAACAAATTGAATAATAGCTTGTTATTAGTTCCTCAGATATTTTGACTGGTTATGAAACAAAACATTTCTTTGCACACAGAGAATAACTTTGATTAAATCTTTTTCAGAATATCTGTGGTTTTCTGGAAATGCAGGAACTATATTTAAAAAGATTAATAATGAAGTAAAATGATGAGAAAAAAAAGAAAAAAAACATAGAACAAATCATTTGTTTTTTAGTCTCTTCTTCCTCTCTGAAGTCTTCCACTAAGTTTCAGTTGCCAGTCTCTTTAATGAAGGACTAGCCCATTCCATTTCCTCTATTTTATCCAAAATCTTATTTTTTTGATAAACAGTAAAGCAGAGTCTAAGTCATCAAAAATTTTAGGACCATCAGGAAGGAAGATTTTTAGCTTGGCAGGAAACAGAAGGTATGTTTTAAACTGTGTTTTTTTAAGCTCCCTTATTAGTGGCAGAAAAACTTTTCTTTTAGCTATTACCAAGGAAGAATAGTCATTGTCAAAATGCACAGTTGTCTCATTAATCTTAACAGGAGCTTTAGCCCAAGCAGATTTAAGAACCATCTCTTTATCAAAGATGATAGAAATCTAACTATAACTGATCTAGGATAGTTTTTGTTAGAGTTAGTATTAGCTATAGATCTATGTGCTCTTTCAATACCAAAAGAGAATGCTTCTGGTAAGTCTAAAGTTTTAGGGAGCCATGTTGTTAAAAAGAAGTAATATTGTTACCTTCAATATTTTCTGGCAGTCCAAAAATCCTAATGTTATTGCGCCTAGATCTATTTTCCAGGTCATCCAGCTTTGTTTGTAAATGTGTATTTTGTTTCAGCAGAAACTCAATGTTGATTTCCTCTTCTTGGATTCTATTTTTCATGTCATTCACAGCTTCTTCTATGCCTGTCATCTGGATCTTCTGTTGTTGCAGGTCTATATGTAACAAGTCTATTTGTTTTGTAGTTTTTTCTATGAAGGTATCTATTTTAGTATCCATTTTATCCATCTTAGCAGTAAGTTGTTGGATTATAGTTATCAGAGACTGAAGTTCTTTCTTGATGCTGGAGTCTTGAGAATTTGTCTTACTGGAACTCATTTCAGACTGATAAACTGACAGGAAAATTTCCAAAGTGATTTCTGACAGGAATATTGTTAAAATTTCCTTTCTTTTTTAGATATAGTTCAAGAACTATATAAAACAAACATATTTAGAAAGAAAATTACTTCAAAAATTAATTTTTTAAGTAATTAATTCCTGTCAGTGTAATGAAATTGGTGGAGCTGAAGAAATCTGCTGCTATCCTGTGTTCATCCTTGGCCACGCCCCCTCCATGGAGTAATTCTTGATGACCAACTTAAGTTTGACATTCGTGTTCTCTACTGCATCAAGAAAACCCACCTAAAGCTTGGCCTACTTTATAGAAATAAAAGGTTCCTCACACCAAACTCCAGAATCTCACTTGCCCAAACATACCTTCGCCCTAATCTCTTTTACGGCTCCTAAATCTTAACCAACTTACAGTCCTCACTTCTTTCCAAACTTGAAACTACTTACAACAATGTTGTTAGATTTGCAGCTAACCTGCCCTCTTGTTCTCACCACTGTCATGATCTCCAGACACTTAGTTGGCTTGAGTTTCCCATCAAATTGTTATTCACACAACTACTTGTTATCCATTCTATCCTGAATAAGCCCTCTTCCTGCCCTAGCATCCCCTCAGTTATCTCTCTCTATAAGCCCCTTCAGTCCCTTAGAAGCTCAGACCTAGGTTTTTTACAGATTCACAAACCTAAAAGATCTTTTGGTCAGAATCTCTGTAACTACTTTCCTGCTCTTTCTTGGAACAAACTTCCCATGACACTCAGAAATATTACCCATATCCAAGATTTTAAGAAAACACTCAAATGGTACCTCAATAGCTCCTGGATCTGTCAATGTAATCACCTCACTTGTACTCATTCTCTTTCTCCTTGCACTATCCTCTCTATTCCTCCTTTCCCGTTTATGACTCTCTACCATACCACTTTGAATTGTTCTGATGTCTACTGATGTAATACCAGTTCGTCTTTTCCTAGTGTTTAGTTATTACCTATTTGTTATTTACTTACTTCTCACATTAATGTCTTTGTTGCTGTTTATCATACTTATACTGTTATAAACCTTTGCCCAGTTGTTATTGAATATTTTCTTCTGTACTTTTCTTGGCCTGTTGGACTCACATTCTTTTGCTTACTCAATATGTTGTTACACTACTTTTATCTTGTTTTTTTCTTGTTAAGTTTGTACTGTGGAACTTTTCTCCCTGGGCCTCTGCTGAAAAAGGGCTCTTGCTCAGTCAAACTATCCCAGTCAACAAATGTCAAATAAATAAATAAATAAATAAAAATAATCTTGCTAAACCAGAAAGGCCTCCTAAATGTAATTTAAGAAAAGTTAGCAACTTCACAAACACACACAGCCTACCTTGAAACCTATATCATAGAATCACAGTGTCTCATTTCAAAGGCCCCTAAGGCAAACTTCCACATAACCCAACATCCTAGTCATAGGTGACTCCATTGTGAAACACACTGATGCACCACTGGCCAGGATGTACAAGAAGAGGGCCTCAGCCAGTTGCCAATCGGGTGCCAAGATTTGCCATATCAGGCAAGCACTCAAGTCATTGCAATACAAGTCATAATAAACATAGGTGTAAATGACTAGATGTACCTCCCTGGACTATATAAAGACAGACAGGATGGAGCTCCAGGAATATGTGTCAAAGGCAGGAATGAACCTAGCCCTGAGCAGCATATTACCATCACCAGGAATGATGCCACAATATGAAAACAAGATTATTGATTTCAACAATTGGCTTAGCTTCTGGTGTCATTCAAAAGGGATTTAATGTATATAACCCTGGAGGGAGATGGTAGACAGTCAAAACTGTTTTCCCAGAGATAACTTTTACCTAATTCCCCAACGTGTTTGTATATTGGCTAAAACTCTGTTTACTCCTATAGCACCTTTTTAGGCAATGTCAGTCCTCAGAATCTTCCAACATAACAAAACAGAATCTGGAAAACAAAACAGAAAGGTATTGCTGCTGAGTGCTAGGAGCCTTAACAAAAAACTCCACTGCCTACAAGAACTCCTTACCCTGGAAAACACTGATATATGCATTGATATGGAGACTTGGTTCAAGACCATTTTGTGTATCCCATCAATTCAAGGTTTCAATGCCTACAACACACTGAAACTACTAGATGAAGGCTCTAAAGATGGTGGCATCTCCATATTTTTGTTTTAAAAAGAAAACTTCACCTCCAGACTAGTTAGGCAAGATAGGAATCTGAAACTCCTCCAAGTCCAATTTACCATTAACAAGACCCCTTATCACAACCTGGCTAGCTATGGGACCCTCTCCAAGATCCCCTCTGTGTCCCCCACAGCCCATAATTCCTACCTAACTTGTATGGATTTCCTGTGTACTAAGCCAAACACCATTCATCTAGGGAACTTCAATTACTGCTCCATTAACTGGGAAACTTATACACTTTCTAACAGGTATGCCAAGAGATTTCTGGGCTTCATCATTACAAATTTTCTGAACAAGTTAGTCCACCCCCCAACCGGGACTAATAAAGTCTTGGACTTAGTCCTCACCAATATGGGACAGCTCTGCTTCCTATTAGTTGTAATTCCCTCCTTCCCTGGTAAAATCGGTCCCCAAATCAGTCACATTCACCTTAATGCCTCGGTATTCAGAGATTATGCAGATGCTAATGACCTGGCTATATTCAATGTCCCTTGCAAAACTTGATGACCTCACTGCTTATGCAGTATTCTTTACTGCCAAATTCTATGCAAATATGAATGGCTGCATAGTTGCATCTGACTCACTTCCAGAGTAAATACAACACCAAATTCAAAAATGAACTCCTATGGTACAGCCCAAATATCAACATGCTCTATAATAAATGAAAAAAAAAATTACACATAAAAATACATATAACTCTCAAGATACAAAAAAAAAAGCTCAAGCTAGACTTAACAAGGAACTACAGACCCTGATCAAATCAATCAAAATCACATATGAGGTAAAAATTGCCACCCAGGCAATGGCCAACCACATAGCCTTTTTAACTATGTTATAAACCTTAGAAACAATACCCAGCACTGTGCAGGTCTAATAGTAAATTATATCACACAATCAGACCCATTGAACATAGCCAATCTAAAGTAGATAGCTTTAGCTATAATTTCACCTCTCCCTCCTACATTCCCAGATCTTATGCTTATGTCTACATCCACTTCAAATCTTCCATGAGCAAGTCCTATATGCTTATATCTACATCCCCTTCAAATCTAAGTCCTCAATGTGCTGCCCAACACAAAGAACACTGCTTTTATGGGAACAGATAACATACCGGACTGCTTACTGCATGAAACAGGACCTGTCAGACTCTCTGCAGCAACTATTCTATGTCACCCTCCAAACATGCTTTGTACCATATGTAGAGGGTGTGTTTGGCATAATGGTTATGGTCTAGACCTCATAAACACAAGATACAGGGTTTGAATCTGGACTCATATTATTGGCTAGGCTTAAAATGGCCTTTCAGGGCAGTTAGCCTAGTATTGACCTATGAACCTGTGGACCTATAAATGGACGACAGCAACTGTCATCCCTTGCATGAAGGTCGGGTGTCAACAGATCCAGGAAATTATAGACCATAAGTTTGACCAGCCTCATCTGTAAGGCTATGAAAAAGATTACCATGGAATTAACAAATAAACCCATAGGTAACCTACAAACTCTCAACCCAAGCCAGTTTGGTTTCATCAAGGGTAAATCCTGCTTACTTAACTTCGCTGACTTCTTAGAGAAGGTTACTCAAGCAATGTATATGAGCAAATCTATGCACACTGCATATCTAGACCTGGTGAGGGCTTTCAACACCATCCTGCACTCAGCTATCATAGATAAAGTATCCCAGCTAATTGATAATTCCTGAGTAACTCCTGTGTAACTCATTGGACAGCAAACCTGGCTCAGAATTAGAACCCAGGAAATTAGAGTGGGCTGCTCTACCTCATCCAAAAGAATTGTCACTAGCAGTGTATCCCCAGGGATCATTCCTTGGCCAACTTCTCTTTGGCATTTACTTCTCAGAGGTCAATGTTAAGGCTTTGTAAGAGCAATATTTAAAAATTGTCCTTTCCTTTAGGTTTTTTGTCACCCATTATATATGCTTTCTCTAAATTTCTTGCTCTAAG
This sequence comes from Protopterus annectens, assembly GCF_019279795.1. Classification (NCBI taxonomy): domain Eukaryota; kingdom Metazoa; phylum Chordata; order Ceratodontiformes; family Protopteridae; genus Protopterus; species Protopterus annectens. Next base: position 775,134,369 of record NC_056743.1, on the reverse strand, counting down.
AGGTTGAGGTATGATTAGAACAGAAATGTTAAAGCAGGTGGATGAAGGAGCCATCTTTTAAAACCAGGAGAGCAAGAAATCAGTAGCCAATGACTATGGTTTAAGCTTCAGCAACATCATTTTTAATTAGACTAAGCTGTTAAGCTGGATAGTATTGAGTGTGGGGGGGTGCAAGCTGTAATGCAGATGTTAATGGCCATGGTTGAGAAGGTGAGCCTTCAAAAATGGACATTAAATTGTGTAGCTCTTCTGCAGAACTGGCTGTTTTAATCTTCCAGGGTGCAATAGTTGTTACATCCCTGACCAGAATTATTTGTGTTGTTTGTTATTGCCTTGTGGGGCAAAGAATTATTGTCCCTTGATGTTTAGTAACATGGTCTTCAAGTGGTTCTTGGCCTCTCTTAGAAGATAAAATATGACAGCATTTGCATTTTGTGGCATTAATGCTACAGTGTGTCTCTTTGTGGGACATCTGGCTCCCTGTAGCTTCCAACTTTCCCTCTTAACAATCAATTATTTGCACCCACCAAGGCTCTCTGGCATAGAACCCAGGAACACAAAGTGAAATGAGTGACTTTCTGTGTTTGCTTAGAAGAGTTTGAAACTTTAAAACACAGTATACTGAAGTCAAGAACTATCTTTAAAGTTCCCTAGTGAAGAATACCAGAAATGGGAAAAAACAGGAACACAAAGTGAGGTAGGCAGTCTAGCGTAGTTGCTCACCGTCGCTTGATAACTTTAAAATAAAGTGTCCTGAAGCTGAAAATGATCTATAATGATCTCTGGCACAGACACCATCAAAAGAAAAAGGAGGAACACAAAATTAAAAAGGGAATACTCCTGTGGTTGTTCAAAGGAATATTAAGGCTTAAAATACAATGCCTGAAGATGAAAACTGAATTTAAAGCGGTCTACACAGGACCCCCATAGAAACTCCCAACAGAAAAAAAAACACAGGAACACAAGGTGTAACAGGTAATGTCTCTGTGGTTGCTCAAATGAATTTGAGGACATTTAAACATAGTACCTTGGAGTTAAAATCCCAGTCCAGGTTAGGCAGAGTCCTTCATTGACTCTCTTCAAGAGGAATCGTGATGAGTGGATGGGAGATCGTAGGTTTACCCCTGGTATCACTTCTGTGTCACTGTTAGACAGAGGCACAGTATACTAACCTCGAAAAAGGGCATAGCAAAATTAATTTAAAATGGGTGGCGAAAGCCAAACACACTCTGGCTAGGCTTATAAATGCCCTAGGGCAGATAGCCTAGTATGAGCCTATGAACCTATGAACCTAAAAACTACCTTCAGTGCTCTCTGGAACAGAAACCCAATGGAAAAAAAAGCAGAATATAACATATAACAGGCAAAGCTCTCTGTGACTGCTCAGAGAAGTTTGATGACTTTAAAATACAATCATCTGAAACTGAAAATTATCATTATAGCTCTTTGGCACAGAACCCCCTCCCCAAGTGAACAAAGCACTTCACAGCATAGAAGTGACATCTATGTGGTTGTTCAAAGGAGATGGAGAAATTTAAAACATGGTTTTCTGAAGATAAAAGCTATATGTAAAGCTCTCTGGCACAGAGCCCCCCCCCCCCGAAAATACAGGAATGTAAAATGAAAGAGGTGGCACTCCTATGGTTGTTCAAAAGAGTTTGATGATGTTAAAACACAGTGTCCTGAAGCTGAATTATTTGTTTAAAGCAAGAAGTGCTGTACTGTAGTTGAAAATTACTAAATATATGCTGAATGGTCTTTCACCTGCTTGCTGGGAAGTAAGTTAGCTAATTTATTATATCTAAATATTTAAACCCATCAGAAAATTCATATTGAGCTGTTCCTTGTCTGGACAAACCCTATTACACTTAATAAAAGAGACATTTAAAAAGTACCTATCATATTTAAGGATTTATGCCTCTTATCAGTTCTTACATGTTTTTCTTAATTCTAAGATACTCACTGCCCACATCCCCTACCTTCCTTCCTTCCTGAATTGGCAGCCTGTGCTATTTTCAGAAGACAATGACTATTTTTTGACTTCTGGTACTATATGTTGTACTTGACCAAGCATTAATTCTGTTCTCACTTCTTTTGCACCTTTAGTAGTTTTGCAGTGTGTTTAACATCCAGCTGAGGGCAACCACATTACAACCTACTCACAGCAAGCAAAGTGTACACATGTACAGTTAGGACTTGGCTCCCTGAGGCTTTGAACTCCCTCTCCCAGCAGCCACCAAGGTAACTAAGAAGTATTCATTTTTAAATACAGGTGTTTGAATTTAATTGTGGAATTGAACTCCTGGATAGCATGAATATTTTGATTTGCATGTGTATTTGTGTTGTAATGTTTATCTTAGACATGGTAATAAAATGAATTTTGTTTCACAACAAAGTGTTAAATAGTTTTTTTTCTTCAAAATTTTTAATTGAAAATCAAAGTAAACTAAAACAATAACAAATAACCTATTTAATTTGCAGTAAAATTTAGCAATTATAAATAACTATATACAATATGCACATAAAATGCATACCATTAACTAAAATACCTCAATTATTAAATAGTTTTTACATGCCTTTGAAATATGTAAAGGGGAAAATTTAAAATTCCACTACATCTTTGAAATCTGACTCATTTATGTAAACATAAAATTAAAATGCTTAACTGATTATTTAAGCTGACTATAGTTGTTATAAAGTAGAGCTGATTTTTTGTAAAGACTCAATGCAGTTACAGCTGTGTGTGCATTTTCATTTTGTGAACAGAAAGTTTTAATGCACACTGTTCAAGCTATTTACAACTATTATACAGTATATCTGAACATTTTGCATGTCATCCAAAAAAGCAATAGCATGCAGATACAGTAGTAAGAGCTTTTATCAAAACTTTTAAATATACAGCATAGTTGATTATTTTTATGTTGTTAAAAAAACTTTATGGTACAGTTACAGCAACAGGTAAAATGATTTATTAACTGAGTGTTTATTTATGTAGACAAGCTGATAATGTTAAATTGCTGCAGGTATCTTTGCATCTCTAGGTGCTTGTGTTGTGAGGTCACCTGTTGTATTTTAGTGTAGTGAATCAAAGTGAAGCAGCAAAGTGGCTTGAGGTGTTACGGGTGTTGAAACATCTGTGGAATAATACCAATTTAAGCATTGTTCTACTGGGTTTCTATTTCCCTCAGGTTTAAATAGTACTGCAGTGCTTTATATTTTATCTAAAATATAAATTACGGTACTAATTTAACAAACTCTTCAAATATATATATATATATATATATATATATATATATATATATATATATAAATTATATATATATATATAAAACAATATAACTATTGCTATGTTGAATAGTACAATGACCTCTGTGGACCCAGATGGCATGCCTTTACTTATAACTTGAGAATCATACAAGGATTTTCTTACTCCCTTGGACACATGTTGCTTAAAAGCTAGGTTACATGAGTTCCCAGATCCCTGACTAGTGAATCAACTTTTATGGTGTTTTATTGATGATGTAGTTACCCAGGGTGCCTGACTTTCCAGAAGGTACAATAATGCATTTCTTGGTATTTAGTTTTAAGCCATGGCTTTGGCACTAAGCATTTGTGTTATACCTTCTGGAAGGATGTTCTCATCTTGGTGCGATTCAATGACTTATCCCAGTTTGCAATCATCCAATGAACTTGGTTAGTCAGAGGCCTATGACATTGGTCTTGACACCTGAGAAGTAGATGTCAAAGAGGAATGGGCCCAGCTGGTCTCTTTATGGAGGTGATGTCATTGATCCAAACCTCCTGGTCTTATCCATGAACCAGCTTATTGTCCAGCATTTTATAAACGGGTTTATGCCCAGTTCTGTAAGTTTGTTGACAATGTATGAGTGGAGTATTTTATCAAATGCTTTCGCCAGATTTAAGTAGGCAGTATGCACCATTTTTCCCTTATCTATTGTCTTAGTCACCTTTTCAAAGAAGTCAGCCAGGTTCAGTAAGCATGACCTTCCTTTGATAGAGTCAAACTGGGCTGGATTCAGTGTCTGGATGTCTCCTATGTCCTTGCTGATAATTTCTATGATAATTCTTTCCATGGATTAATGGATCTGTAGTTTCCAGGTCCTGTTGAAGGTCCTCCCTTATGAAGAGGGATGACAATCACATTCCTCATTGCACAAAGTCTGTTTTAAGACTATTGTTAAATAGTGACTCCAGAGGTCCAGTTAAGTCATATTTTAGACTGTTCAAGAGTTATCCCAGGATGTTGTGTTCTTGGCTTTAGGGAATGCAGACAGTATATGCTCCCTAATTATTGTTGGAGAGGTTATTTTTGGGAGTATTTCTTAGGGGATGGTTGGAGGCAAGACGTGGGTAAAACTGAAACTGAATTTGTCTAGTAACAGGTTCACTATATTGCCAGGCTCAGTGGAAGTGGCACTATGAACCACAAGTTCAGTACATTGCTGTGTGCTGGCATTGAGGTTTCTGACATAGCTGAAGAAGGCTTTATGGTTATCTTTCAACTGGAAGGCTATCTTAAACTCAAAGATGACTGTGTTTGATCTAATTACCTCTCTTTGCTGCCTATTTAGTTTGATGAGAGAGTTTTTATCTTTATGGGAATTGCCCTTCCTAACTTCTGGTATTTTGTTTTTCATTTGTTGTATATCCTGTTTAATTTGGGATGCCACCAGGGTGGTTTGTTTCTCGGGCTAGTTCTGGGCTTACTTCTGGTAGGAACAGCAGCTGTTATGCAGCCAATGGCATGGTTTCCCTTAGTTTCTGAGAGCAATTCAGCATAGGCTGCTGTGTTCTCGGTGTTTGGAGGGGCATTGAATTTTCACAAGCTATCACTTAATAAAAGGTAATTTGCCTTGGGATAGTTACTAACTGTTGCAGGTTTTGCTGGAATTACAGAGTTGATTTTTATTTCAAAGGAGACAGCTTTATAGTCAGAACTTACCAGGGAGGGTGACACATTGGAAGGGAGAAGCATTCCCCAATATTTGTGAGTAAGAGGTCCAGTATATTGGAACCTCAAGTGGGTATATTTCCTATTTGGTCAAGGGTGTTTGTGATTAAGAAGTCCAGGAATCTCTGTCCCTGTAGATTGGAGGCCATGTAGGATTCCCAGTCTATAGAGAGATAGTTAAACTCTCCCAAGAGTAGGATGTTAGGTTGGATAGTAAGTGTCTTCAATAGGTCCAAGTATGCATTGTGAGCTTCTTGGGACATGGAAGGTGATTTATAGCTGTCTAGAATATGGTAAGGATTTTTTCTGTGGTAATCTGCATGCAGAGGAACTCCAGCAGGTCATCCTATTTGACTACTCTAGAGGTATGCTTGTTACTGATGTATAATGAAACACTTCCACCCTTATCCCTTGTCTGTGCAGCTACTGGTCTAAAAGTGCGGAAGGCACTGAAACCTTGCACTGCCAGGGTACTCTCTGCCACTTTAAAACATGTCTTGGTAACTACACAGATGTCTATATTATCAAGTGTGATGAGGGCTTGGAAGGAGTGCACTTTTTTATTATTTAGGGTCCTGGCATTGAGCAATAACACCCTAAGGTTCAGCTTTGTTGATTTTGCTATGTTGGTACAGTTTGTCAGTTTATCATTGACTAGAAAGGGCACTATGAGAGTGGATAAAGGGGTACAGCTGCAGACCATCCTTGACAAAGCAAAGTCTGTTAACCATGTCCACCCAAGCTGACAAATATTGGATCCCCTTAGAATGACAGCAAAAAGACAGTCAATTGTTGAAATCTATCATTTTTTGCTCATATTGTGACATTGTCCTCAGTGACGGTTATATGTTGTTCAATGTTAGGCTCATGTCAGCCTGAGACATCTAATCTGAGAACTCAATAATGTCTCTTTCTGAGGGACTTCCAAGATGGCTGAACCCTGAGTAACAGCTTAATGTTAGCTCTCACAGTGAGAAAACAGAAACTTAGAATAGAGAGTCAATTAATTTGTCTTTTGGGGTAAAGTTCAGTTCCTGGTTAGTAATTGCACTGCCTGGATGCCAGCAAAGAAGAAATTTAGAGAATCTGAAAGGAAATCAACCACAAAAGGAAAGTGGAAAATACTGGCTGAGAAGAATCCTGCAAATGTTTAGCAAAAAGCAGTTCAAGTTCCTTCTTTGGTGTAAGACATGATTTCCGATAATCTAGAGGAAAAAATAAGTCAAATGTGCTTAGAGCTGATTAAAATAAATGAAACAGTGAAAGAGTATATCAATTCAAATTACAAAAGGCTGAAAGAAATGGAAGAAGCTTTAAACAGATATTATTCAGATGAGCTGATTAAACTGCAAAAATCAAAGTTCGAAATGAGGAAAAGGTTGGCTGAGTATGAGACTGCCCAAGAAGAGATTTTTTTCAAAAAATGGTGGAATTAGAGGACAGAGCATGCATGGAAAACCTGAGATTTTTCTGATGTACTAGAGAAACTGGAAGGAATAGACTCTATTAATTTTATGAAAGCACAAATAAGCAACTGGGCTTGTATTCCTCAGCAGGAATTGATAATTGAAAGGGCACATTGTGTTTATGCTCCAAACCTGGCTATGAAAAAGCAGCCAAGACCTCTAAGAGTAAAGATGCAGTCCTTCCAGCAAAAACTGTTGTTTCTGACATAACTGTGACAGAAGGGCAAAGTACTAAAAGCCGGAGACAGCAGAGTATTGGTATGAAAATGATTACTTACTGTACACCAGGCAGAAGAGGAATAATTTTTTTCTAACAACTGAGTAATGTCAAGAGACATGTGTGAGATTAAAGCTGTTTTATCCAGCTATCTTCAGAATATTTTCCTGGAGGGTCAAACTAAATTTTAGTGCAGAGAATGCTGAGGAAAAGATATACAACTTTTCCCATCAAAAAGTGAGATATCAAACAGAATTATTCTTCTGATAATAAAAGCTCATAGAGATAATATACCAGTGAAACATTTTCCAGTGTTCCAAAGGAAAATGCATGAGAGACAGAGAAAATCACTGGAGTTGACTTGAAGAACCAGGAGTACGTTGCAAATGCACTATAGACTGGAGTTGGGAAATGCAGATCAACAGGAGCAAAATTAGCAACTCAGAAATTCATGGATGAATGTGGGGTTACAAGGCACCAATCACATTTATGAAACACGACTGAACAAGAAACTCTGGAAATATTGGACTTTTTTGATTTTTTTTTAAATTGGGGATTCTAAAGCATATGTCCTACTTCATGCCATTAATCTTTTGAAGAACATTAAGGAGAGGAAAGAAGTGACTGTAAGTAAAACAATTTTTGTTCTCAGCAGTGTTTTTTATAAAACATGACACATGCTTCATTTTATATGGTAAAGCAGTTTCAGTTATGTTGTGTGTTATAGGGATACTAAAGTAAACAGATGCCTTTTTTCTTTATTCTTTCTTTCTTCTTGTTTAGTTTTAAGGAATGTAGGCCCTGCAATGTAAAAAGAGAAGAAGCCTGGAGAAAAACATGTTTCAGATAACAGGTTGTAATCTTGGGCTGTTGAGTGGAGGGACAGGTTGTAAAAGTATACAGATCATGATACAAGTAAAACTAATATGCTTTTTCTTACTTTGCATAAAGGAATGATTAGATTAAGGCTCTTGACTTGATATAACAATTTTTAAGTGGAAGTAAATAAATAAAAGAACAATGAATGTAATGAAAAAAATTTCTTTTAGCAAATAAATATTCACAGTGCAACATGAAAGCCTTATAGCTGAAGGTAACTTTGTATCTGGTTCTCATGTTTCTATGGAGATAAGCTGATAAGAGGACAATAAAAACAAAATCATTTTTTCAATGGTTAAAAGATGTTTTATGAAAGAATTCAAGCGCTTTTTACATCTGGGAGAGAAATAAAGATAAGACAAAAACAAACAGCACTTAGTTTAAGTAGAAACACAGGCCATGCCATGTGGCTTGGTATGAATAACCTTAATTATAGGTCAAGTAAAGCTTTTGATTGTAGCTGTCAGTTTGGGACAATTGCCCTTATTAGGAGTGTTAAATTTTATTATTTGAAGATGTACAGAGTTTTGTACGTTTCTAGTATAGTAATAGGTTGTGGGTGCTTTGTGTGTGTGTGTGTGTGTGTGTGTGTGTGTGTGTGTGTGTGTGGGGGGGGGTGTTTAGTTTCATAGGTGTGTACTAGGCTAATGGCCCTAGGGCCTTTACAAGCCTAATCATAGGATTACCCTGGCATAGTGCCACCCGACCTTAGTTCCCAGTGCTTCTGTCGAGTAGAGCCACTGGAGTTATCCCCAGGGTGATTTTTTTGTTTCCCATCCACTCATCAAGATTTTTCTTGAAGAGGGTCAGTGAGGTGCTCTGCTTGACATGTATGGGAATTTTGTTCCATAGGATGGGCAGTCTCTGGGTTATGAACCTGTCCCTCCAGCATGTTTTGTTAATTATGTAATGAGACTGAGGTTTTGGGAGTGTGTGATGTGGAGGGATTGGGATTTTTTTAGATGTAGCATTTCTAACAGAGCTGGGTCAGACATGGCTTTGTAAGTCAAGTAGAGATCACCTCTAAGTATGTGATATGAGACAGAGAATAGTTGGAGTTTTTTGAGTCTGTCCATATAGGACAAGTGTTTAAGGCCTAGGATTCTCTTTGTGATGTACTTTTGCAGCTTCTCCAGTTGTTGCAGATGTCTAGTGAGGTACATGCCAAATGGGGCATTGTACTCGATGATTGGCCTAATGAGGGAAGAGTAGAGGAAGAGAATAACCTTTTCTGCCTGGATGCAAAACCCTTAGTAATGAGATGTGCCACCTAGATGGACTTTCTGACCACAGTGGCAATGTGGTGATCAAAAGAGAGGTTGCTGTCAACCTGTGTTCCCAGTTCTCTTAATAACACCTTCTGTGTAATTCATGGGAACCGGGTTTATCCCAAAGGGGATGATGACACACTTTTTGGCATTGAGCTTAAAGCCATGGTACTGACACCAGTCATTAGTCTCAGTGAGGCCTTTCTGCAGGATGTCAACATCACTTGGGGAGTTAATAATAGCACCCAACTTGCAATCATCTGCAAACTTTGTCAGCTAGAGTCCCTTCGTGTTGGCCTGGACTTCAAAGAAGTAGATACCAAACAGGAGAGGATCCAGAACAAAACCCTGTGGGATGCCACTCATGACTAGTCAACAGTCTGGCATGGAGTTACCTACATTCACACTGTGGGTTCTATCTGTGAGCCAGTGTGCAACCCACCTAGTGATATAGGGGTTGATGCCTAGCTTAGTGAGATTTTCTATGATTCCTGAGTGGGGAATGGTATCAAAAGCCTTGGCCAGATCAAGGTAGGCTCTATGAATGACCTTGCCTTCATCCACAGTTCTGGTGACTGACTCAGAGTCGACCAAGTTGAGTAGGCATGATCTACCCTTCACAAAACCATACTGTGTGGGATTCAGAGTTTGGAGATTCCCTATATCCTTGTTTATTAGGTCCATGATGATGCATTCCATAGCTTTGCATATCAGGTTCATCAGGCTAATAGGGCGATAGTTCCCAGGGTCTGTAGTCGCTCCTCCTTTGTGGAGAGGGATGACTGTAACAGTGTGCCATTCGGTAGGGACAAAGCCTGAGGTGAGGCTGTGATTGAACAGGGCACACAGATGAGTTGCCAGTTCACTCTGTAGTTCATGTAGAACACAGCCAGGGATATTGTCAGGTCCCATAGAAGCTGTATTCTTGGCCTTGGACAGTGCTGTTTTAACCTGTGCAGCAGTAATACTGGGTGCCTGGCAATCTACTGGTATTGTGATTGGTCCTTTGGGGGGCAGGGGTAAAGTTGGCACTGAATCTGTTGGCCAGTATACTGGCAATATCTGTTGGTATGGGAGGTACCATTGTGCAGTAGCTCAGAGCAAATATGGATATTGCCATGGAGATTCTTTACATCAATATAGAAGGCCTTGTGGTTTAGGGTCTTTATTAAAACAAAAAAGTCTTATAAGATGTAACATAGGGTCAAATGGATATTACAAGAAAGAACTGTATAAAAGATCAACCTGCCAAACATTAGTATATGCATGTAACACAAAAGGTGAAACTAGACATTTAAAAAAAACTGTTATACATTACAAGTGGAAATAATAACTTCTTATCATAATGGTGACACTTTCCATATTATCTTTGAATGTGAATTGTCTCATAGGTATATACAAAAAAGAAACAGTAGTGAACTATATTAAGAAATACAGAGTGCAAATAGTTATTCTACAGGAGCCACATTTGGAAAAAGCTTAGCATGTGAATTTGATAAACAAATGATTTCAGGATAGTTATTCAGTGGAATATCTGGGGGAAAGAAAAAGGGGAGTGCTTATGATAATTGCTTGAGGAGCTCCAATAGTGATAGAAAAGGGGAAAAAAAGATAATAATGGTAGATTTGTAGTCATAATGGGATACTGGCAAGTGAGGAGGATTACACTGGCATGTCTTTATATTTCAATGTCTTTATATTTCACCTAAAACTACTACAATGGTGGTTAAGATCTGAGAATAACAACAGTCATACTGGATATTATAATCATAAAGTAGCAGAAAGTATACTAAGAACTAAGCCAACCTGGGAATGGAGAAAGGAGATTCTGTTGATAGGGGTGACTGCAATAAGGGAAATAGGGGTACAGAGAATAGAAAAGAGGGGGCTGGAATTTACTGGAGAGAGCTGGCAAAGGAACCTAGGTATTGGGAACAAATAATTACAGAAGGAAAGATAATAGAATGGGAAAAGGCCAAAAAAAAAAACACTGGATTGCAGGCTAGCGAGTGCCTTCCCTATCAAGGATTGATATCAGAAAATAGGCAAAGAGAAAGGGATAGGTGATTCCTAAATGAAAGACCTACACTGGTTGAGGAGTTTGTAATTGAACCTAGAACACAAGCTGCTGTTAAAAAAAATAATAATTAATAGGGCATATAAAATATTGCACAGTAATTATAGGAATCAATTAAAAGAGGTCAGAAAAGATAGGGAAGAGAGTTCAGATATGCAATTCACAAAGAATCAATGGGAAGACATATGTATGGCTCCTAAATATGCATAGATACATTTATACCCCAAGCAGACTGTGAAGACTTTTTCCTCAGGTAGATGGCAAATGGAGGTGTGATGGGAAAAAGAGGTATTAAAAACAAATGTTTTGAGAGCATAATGAATTGGCAAGCTATGAAAACTTCCTACACACTACTCTGTTAGGAATAATAGGTGAGCAAATGAGTGTAACTAAGGAAATTATTTTTGGGCTGGGATACAGGATCTGAATTGTCTAGGCAGAGTAAGGCCTTATTAAGTTTAATTCTGGTGGCTGCCAGAAAAACAACTACTAGAAAATGGAAATCAAAATTTAAACCAACTACACTTGAAGTATTGAATATTGTAATGGAGATAAAAGAACAGGAAGTGGGATCTTTAGAAAAGGGTAATTGTGAGAACATGGCATGGCAGCCACTGTGGTGCAGCAGGCAGCCACGGTGGTGCAGCGGTTAGCATTGCCACCTCACAGCAAGAGGTTCTCTGGTTCAATCCTCGGCTGGGGTGCCTTCTGTGCAGAGTCTGCATGTCCTTCCTGTGGTCGCATGGGTTTCCTCCCACATCCCAAAGACATGCTGTAGGTAAATTTGACACTCTAAATTGATGCTAGGTGTGAGTGTGTGCATATGTGTGTGCATTCTGTGGAAGGTTGGGTGCCGGGCTGGCAACTCGACACTGTGAAACTCCAATGCCAATCATGAGCGGACAGGTGATCTGCTGTGGCGATCCCTAACTGGGAAAAGCTGAAAAAAAGAAGAATTGTGAGAACAATGCATGCAGAAAAATGTTTTGGAGTAGGAATGAAGTTTAAGAGATGGCAGGAATTTAATAACTTATGTAATGTTGCTTAGATTATACATCACATATATTGGTATATATCCGATAATTGTAAATGTGAACTTCTTAATATGGTTTGATTACTTTTATACAAATGTAAGTTTGCCTATATCACAAGTAGTAATTCCGTAAAGGCGTTTAAAAAGAGGGAAGATTTTTAATGAAATTTTTGAAAATATTTGGTATGGAAAATGTTACTTCAGTAGTAGGACCTCAGAGGGACAAATTACATATTATTCTCCAAGGTACAAAAACTGGGCTAGTCTAAACAGAAATTATATTTCATAGGAACATATGCATTTAAATGAAAGTTTTGATAAAAATCCAATAACTATTTCAGATTGCGTGCCAATAATAACTAAAATAAAAATGCAGGATAATGAAATGAAAATGAGACACTGGTACTTCCCACCTATTTGTTAAAAAGAGAGGAACTTACGGGGTGGGTAGTGGAAATTATTCAGGAGTTATTAGGGAAGATAACATTTTTTCAGAAAATATTGTTAGGAAGTTTGATAAAATGAAAGTGGAGTTTAAAAAACAGGGTAGAAATTAAAGAAAAAGAAATATGGTTAAGAAGTAGCAATAATTATTTAGAGGGACTGACAAATGTTAAAATATTGCAGAATAGGGGAAGCTAACAGAACAAGAAGACATGAAACTGCAGAGTGCTAACAAGAAAATAAGGGACTAGCTGTATAATATGACTGAGTTTGGAAAGATTGCTGTTAAGCAACTGTTTTTAATAATAACTCCAGAGCACAAAAGCTTTTAGCACAGTGGCTCAGGGAACAGAATGTAGAAAGGGATGTTGCCAAGCATAGGGAGCCCATAACAAGGAAAGTAACCAGCATTCCTATAGAGGCATTAGAAATATTTTGGACATTTTGTGAAAATCTGTATAAATCAAAGAAATATGGAAATCAAGAAAGAGTACAAATGGAAATGTTTATGGAGACTTAAATATGCCAAGGTTAGAGGTAGATGAGACTTAACTATTAGCAGTTAGGATAGGGGGAAACTGGATAAAAATGATGATGTATAACCAATCTACAGGAATGTATTCAGGAATAGATGGTATTTCTGTGGAAAGTTGGAAGCTAGGAGGAAAGAAAGTGATAACAATCTGGAAGGTTTTATTTAACAGTGAGCAATATATGCAGAATAATGTTTTGGAGGAGAAAACTGGTTTAATGGAAGGCAGGAATTGAATGAGCTAACTAATGGACTGGCAATGATTGTATAAAACATTATATGTGATGCAGAATGTTTGCAACTGAAAATATGTCAATACAGTTTGTTTTTATTTATATAAATGTATGATTGCCTATGTCATAAGTGATAATTTAATAAAGATGTCTCTTTGAAAAAAATAAATAAATAGTCTCCCTTTTCTTATCTACCAGGGTGGTAAGTTTCAAGTCATTTACACCAACATGGACTATGATGGAATCATACTGGTACATTGGTGTAATTACTTGAGTGTATGCACAATTTGGTGGATCCTGGTACCACATAAGCAACTAACCATTATCCTCTCCTTATTCAGCCTGGTTAGAGGGGCATCAGTATGTCTTATAATGAAGTGCCATATGACGAGAGTCCTGATAGTGCATATGCATGCCTTAGAGGCTTAGTGTTTGAGGCTCCGTTGAGAGGGAATGTATGTGTACCAGACTATGCAAAAATTTACCAATAGCACTTTTTATGAAAAAATGCAATGATAAATGACTAACTAAGGCTCAAATCTGGCAGTAATGTACAGTTCTGCCACAACTATGAATGAAACTACAAGATTAAGGCACAGCATGGTTTAAAATACAACTGGATAGCTTTTACAAATAATTCTACTTGTGGAAATAGAAGTGCAGTATCATTAAACTGTAGAAACACATTATTCCTGTCTGACCCAGCTTTGTTAGAAATGCTACATCTAAGGAAATCCCAATCCCTCCACACCACACGCTCCAGAGACCTTAACCTCTTTATCATAATCATCAGAACATGCTGGAGGAACAGGTTCATAACCCAGAGACTGCCCATGCTCTGGAATAGACTTCCCATACATGTCAAGCAGAGCACCTCACTGGCCCTCTTCAAGAGAAATCTTGATGAGTGGATGGGAAATAGAAAGTTCACCCCGGGGATCACTCTAGTGACTTTACTTGATAGAGGAACTGGGAACTAACGTTGGGCGGCACGATGCCAGGTCACTTCTATGGGCCTGGCTTGTAAAGGGTCCAAGGCCATTAGCCTAGCACACACCTATGAACCTATGAACCTATTCCCACAGCTACAAATTAAGCTTCAGAACAAACTAAAAATGAAAACAGATAACTTTGTTGGCTAAACATGGATAAAAGCAGAAAAGTATAAACAAGTATAACCACACGCGTCACTATAAGTGGGATTTAAATATTTAAGCACAATTGAAATAATTATCTTTCCTTTTTGATGAAAAGCTTGTTACTCACATCAGTGCTTTACATACCTCTCCAAGTCTTGCAGAAGTTACTGGTTGCTTTTTGCCTTCTGTTACTTGACAGGACTATGTATGCTCTGCTCACCACACTATACTCAATGTTGTTTCACTCTTCCACATACCTCAGTTCTTATCCATTCCCCATAGCATTACCTATAACTCTAACAAGCTGTCCTCCTCTCTGCATTAAACCAGTCACCTCTTATCTCTCATTACCCATTTCCACATTAAACCAATCACCTTTTATCTCTCATCACCCATTCATTTTATTCTCAGTAAACCACAGCACTTTCCCCAACAAAACAGCCACCTATAATCTCTTCTTAATCATTTCCTAATCTCCTTTAATTGATCCATTTAGAAGTTGTAAAACCTCCTTATCTCTCTCTCACTTACTAACTACTGTTACCTAAACAAAAGTTATCCAAGATCAGCCACTGGTATAATTAACACCTCTTCCCACTAGTTTTCTATTGTTCTAGTGAAACCCATACATATCTAAATATAATGATAAAAATACTTGTTTCTACTAATAACCACCAAAAAATCCACACTCACATGCAATTCCCTATAGTAATTTGCTCTGAATAGTAAAAACTCCTAAAAATACTACATTTCACTACTTCCTCTATACATCCCACTGATTCAAAACACTGAAATAAATCAACAGCCCACAATTATATTTCCATAATAAAAATATTTGATTTAATTACATTACAATACCCCCACTGATACTCAGCAAAAATACTACAGTATATAATAATAGTACTTCCATTCACACCTCTCCATCATGGTTCAAACACTTGTTAATACATTCAGGTAATTTTCATCCAATCCCCAGGCTACAGCTTCCCCAAAAGTATGCAAATGGAGGTGCTTCAGTACTTATGAGCACATCCACCTGCTTTCTTCTTTCTCTCCAGCTACCCACAACCACCACCATTGACTAAATTATTATTTCACTCAGGTTCAACACAGCTAAGCAACTAGTTATTCTTTGTCACTATATGTGCTCGATGGTCTTAAAACAATTACATAAGAAACATCCTCCTTAACTGCCAACAATATGTCTAATGAACTAATTCTTATGGGTAATTTTAATGTACACTAATACCAGTCTCAACTCTTTGACTTTTCACAACTTATAAATGCTGCCAAAACCTACAACAAAAAGAGCCCCCTTGTCTGCAATGTTGTATGCAATCATAATTGTTTTTCTTCTAAACATTTTCTTTAAGACTATTTTAGTGATCACCACCTGCTGCTGCAAAAAAATCCAAGTACTCATCAGGTCATAGCCTTATACACAGCTACAGCAATAGCAGCTTTCCTGTTACCACTTTTAATTCATTCCTTAGCTATGTCAACAGGCAAATCCTTTCATCACTAAGCCTAGACTCTGTAGTACATTACAGTACTTTAGCGACTCCTTCCTTAACTCATTAACACCTGCAATCAATCGCTTAATTAGATGTTAGATTCCTTATTTCTGCCAGGCTGTATAGCAATTGCCTGGTGGTTTCAGTCATAGTTACATTTAGATGTGAAAAATATTATTTTAAATTAAATACGTTAAAAACCTCCTTGCCTTGATTATATGAATTAAATAATTTTCTCACACTTAAGCTATTTAATTGTGACACTGAATACCACATATAAGCACCTTTGTAACAACAGCATTGTGTATGATCTGCTTTTCAAGTACAATAGGCTTGAAAAACACAATGCAGCCACACAACAGCCTCTACGGCAGTGAAGCACAACAAGGTATGATCAGTTCTCTTGATGTGAGTGAACTGACACACTGTACAGCCTCACACACATCAGAATTAAAAGAATAAAAAACATTGATCCCATGTCACACCCTGTTTACTGAATGCAATGAATGGATGTGGCCCCACATGACATCAGTGCAAGCTAACAAATCTCTTCATCTACATCCCAGCAAGCAACATGCTACCACAGTTTAAAAAGTTACTCCCTAATCTCCCCAGCAAAGCTCCCAACCAGGCATTTCCCCCTAATGATTACCTTCTAGATGTCATTAAACCAATCATCCTTTCTTAAACTCTGTCCAACAAATTCAAACAATTTTATTATTCCCTCCCACAACACTAATCTTAATAACTCTATTATTGCTTAACAATAAACACCTATATCTAACTGATGCATCCACCACAATTATAAAATGCTACAGAAGCTTATATCATCCCCTTCTGCTTCAGACAATATACATTCTTACTCCCTTAAAATAAGTACAGGCATTGCTGATTACACAGTTTCCATTTTAATAAATAAATGATCCAAAAGAAAAGTACAGGAGCAAACCAAGGCTGGCAACAAAAATCAGCATAAATCCAGCAGTCACTAAGGCTTATTCAAGCAGCAGAAATAAATGCTAGTTCAAACAGTGACTGAATCCATGCCAAAGACAAGTAAAATCCAAGCTGTTTTATTGGTAAGCGCTTTCACCATGTAAGGGCTTTGTCAAACCATAAGAAACAAACACTGAATAAAATCAAGTCACATTTTGTAAGGAAATAGGGCTGACATCACTTCCTGTTCCTGATTAAAACTTTTCAGTATGCAAAAACAATTTTTGTTGTGTCTTTCGGATTTTCCCGGTTAGGGGTCGCCACAGCAGAACTCCGATCCGCTAATGATTGGCAGTAGATTTTCATGTGCCAAGTTGCCAGCTCTGACGTACAACCTTCAATGAAGGTACGCCCATTCACGCATGTCTCCACACAGAAGACACTCTAGCTGAGAATCGAACAGGACAACGTCTTACTATGAGGCGACAACGCTACCGCAGCACCACCACCGCAGGATATGCAAAAACAATACATGTATATAAAAAATGTATATAAAAAATATATATATAAAAACAACATATATATAAAGAATACACACCTGTGTATAAAGACAAATATAAAACATTTTGTTAACATTCTAAAATATGTATGTTTATCTCACAGTAAGTCTCCTATTCTTAAGAACAGGTTTCAACGGAATTTTGTCATTCAAACCTGGTCTCCGGTCTGCTCTAAGTCTGATAATTCATTTTAATTCCAGTGTTTCAGTGTAATTGTATATATCCCCTCCCCTAACACTGGGTTCATTGATCTGTATAACTAAGAATACAAATGAATGTGTATTATCACTGTCTATAATGTATTTAGAAAGTGCACTGCGTGGAGACAGTGTGCGGATGTGATAAAGGTGTTCCCTTACCCTATCTCGTAGGCATCTGTCTGTCTTGCCTACGTAGAATGCTTGACAGGCAGTGCACTTGGCTAAATAAATGACATGTGATGTATTGCAATTAGCACTGAGTTGAAACCTGAAATAATAGGAAGTAACTGGGTGAATAAACTGGGAACTGGTTTCTACAAATTTGCAAAAATTACAACAATTACACGGAACAGTACCCACAATATTGTTCAAACACTCATTAGACTGTGTAGATAGGCGAGGGTAACAAAGTACTCTATGTAGGTTAGACTTGTTCCTATATCTAAAATAAGGCTCCTCACCAACAATGTCTTTGAGTTGTGAATCAAGTAAAAGTAGATTCCAATTCTTGTTCAAAACCTCTCTTATACTGTTTATATCTTGCGTATAACTGACAGAAAATCTACTGGTGGATTCCTAACTTCAGGGCAAATATCAGGGACATTCTCCACTGAATATGGTTGTGAGAAATCTAGCAATACCATTCCTCAGCTCCAAAATAACTTCAAAGTGGCCTATATGCTCTTTGTAAAAGCCTGTTGTTTAAGTTTGACAACTCTTGTAAGAAGCTATCATAATTTGGATTCATCCTGGATGCACTTATCTCCTGTCCCCTTATCAAGTTCTTATAAATGTAATTGGGGTGCATACTTTCCCGATGTAATAGGGAGTTCCTATAGCACATTTTTCTAAAGACTCCAGTATTGAGCATCCCATTTTGCAGTCTGTCAACAAAAATATCCAAAAAAGTAATGCAACTAATCGAACTTTCAATAGAAAAGTTCAAAAACATGGTTAGGCTGTTAATCTCTTTATGGAAGTCATCCAGGGCTTTATCTGTAGCAGTCCACAGGAGGAAAAGATCATCAACTAGGAGAAAACAGGCTTGTAATATTCATATAAATCCTGTGCCACAATTTGGTAATACTTTACTAACTGCATGACACATAGTAGTAACACCTAGAAGCTATACTTCCCTCCCCCACAAAAAATAAAAAAACATTGAAAAGCATATTCAGCACCACCTTACAAAGATACTTTACTGTCCCATGGTTGACATAGTTTTAAGCAAGACATGGAACTGAAACTGCACTGCTTAATGTCATATATCAAATTAAGCAAACCTTAATGACAATTGCCCCATATGTGCTATATTCCTCTACCTATTGGAAGCTTTTGAAAAGGTAAAATATAACCTCTTCATATCTAAACCTTCCAATTTTAACCTCACTTTCTAAAGTCTAAAATGATTTGCAGGCTACCTTGCTGAACTTTCTCAGTAGTTAGATGGTTTAAATAAATCTCATACCACCCTGTTCAACTTGGTGTACCCAGACGCTCTGTACTAGGCCCACTGCTATTAATTATATTCATCAGGGATATATCTGAATGCCATCAACACCACAATATTATGCACTTCACACCTCTATGTTTTTATAATAAAATTTATCTTTGAAAAACTCATTACAAAAGGCATTCACCATTATTCATTTATGGAATAATAAGAATAAAGATGGCCTAATGATAAACACCAAAAGTTATGCTGTTTCAAATTAGTCAACATGTCTAATACAAATTAAATTACAGATAGCAACCTCATCCAACTTGTTCTAGTTTCATAGTTTCAACTCCTAGCTGCTCACCTTGATCCCTTACTAAAATCTGGATAGTATATTCAAGCAAAAGCCCACAAACTGAGTTGTAAACGAGGCTTCCTTTATCAAATTAGACAACTTCTACCACCAAACACCAAGCTCAATATTGTTATTCCTTTTTTCTGTCAGCCCTATTCTACTGCTCATTCATTCTCACCACTATATATTCTTCTTATACTTGCTAGCCATGGAGCCTTGTGCATTAGTTCTGGCTTTTCCCCTACTACACACTCCTGTATATTTCTAGAAGCAAATAATTGGTTTGATCATAGGAGGTTACTAGGCTAATGGTCTCAGGGCCCTTACAAGCCTAGCCAAGTTCAACTCATATTCCCAAAGGTGTCTGGTTCAAGCCAACACTAAAATCAGCACCTGTTGCCCCTGTCCAAGAGGGACACAGTTGGAAACCCCAGGGTAAATTTCCAGTTACCTATCCAAATGTCCTGATTAGACTTAAACAGAGCCAATGATGGGCTTTGGTTAACATGAATAGGAAGCTTGTTCCAAAAGTGGGGCAACTGCTGTGAGACAAATCTGTCTCTAAAGCAAGTTCTGTTGATATTACATACCAGGTTAGGGTCCTCTGACTGAGTGACCCATGTGCCAATTGACTTGCGAATGTGCAGCATTTCCATTAAAGCTGGGTCAGAGATTGCTCCGTATGCAAGGCACAGGTCGCCTCTGAGCAATGTGTATGACACAGAGTAAAGTGACAATGATTTTAATCTGTCTGCATAAGACAGATCTTGAAGACCCTCAATTTTCTTTGTAAGGAACCTTTATGATCTCTCCAATTGCTGCAGGTGTTTGGAAAGGAACATATCAAATGGAGCTTTGTACTCTATTATTGGCCTGATAATGGAAGAGTACAGGGGGGTTATAACCTCTTTTTTTCTGAAGGCAATTATCTTACTTATTAGATAAGGAATATAAAATGCCCTTCTTACCACTGCGCAGACATGGTGATCAAAATTAAGATTGCTGTCAACCTGTGTGCCCAGATCTCTCAGCACTGACTGTGTGCTTAGAGTATTGCTATTGATGTGGTAGTTTGCAGGAACATCTTCTTTTCCAAAGTGGATGATAATGCATTTTTTGCATTAAGTTTAAGACCATCACTTTGACACCAGTCATTAGTTTGTGTAAGACCTTCTTGCAGGATGTTGACATGGCTAGGGGTTTCAATGATCACTCCCAGTTTTCAGTCATCAGCAAGCCTTGTCAGCCACAGTCCTTTAGTTTTAGCCTGTACTTCAGAGAAGTAGATTCAGAACAGTAAGGATTCTAGAATGGATCCCTGTGAAACACCACTGGTTATGGGTCTGTTGGAGAAGGTGGAGTCCTCTATTTTGACTGTATGAGTTCTATCAGTGAGCCAGCTTGCAACCCACCTGACAATATATGGATTGATACCCAGCTGGGTGATGTTATGAATGATGCCTAAGTGGAAGATTGTGTCAAAGGCTTTGGCTAAGTCTAGGTAGGCCGTATGCACAGATTTGCCCTCGTCTAGGGCTTTGATGACTGTCTTGAAGAAGTCCACCAAGTTTAACAGGCATGCTCTCCCCTTGACAAAGCCAAACTGGGTGGGGTCGAGCATTTGGAGATTTCCTATATCTTTGTTAATAAGGTCCATGCTGATTCGTTCCATGGCCTTGCAGATAAGGCTGGTCAGGCTAATGGTCTACAGTTCCTGGGGTCCATGGATGCACCCCCTTTGTGCAAAGGGATGATCGTAGCTATTTTCCATTCCTCTGGGATGAAGTCAATGCTTAGGCTGTGATTGAAAAGTGTGCCCAATGGTGGTGCAAGCTCCTGTTTTAACCCATGTAGAACACAGCCTGGGAGGTTTTCTGGTCCCATAGAGACTGTGTTTTTTGGCCCTGGAGTGGGCATTTAAGACCTGGTCGTCAGAAATACTAGGTGGGTGACAGGTGTTAGGGATGCTTTGGGGTATATGTGGCGGGGACAGGGGAGTGACGTTTTTATTAAACCTGTCAGCCAGCAGGTTTGCTATATCCACAGGTTCTATATATGTAGCACCATTAACTATGAGTTCAGTGCAAATCTGGGTCTTACCTTTGATGTAACTAAAGAAAACCTTGTGGTTATCCTTAGTTGGGGAAGCTAATTTGGATTCATAGTTAGCTTTGGAGGACTTCACTAGGAGTCTTATTTGCTTGTTTAAGTTGAGGAGAGAGTATTTCCAGTTTTGAGACTGTTCCTTCCTACTCTTAGACAACAATTCTTTCTCCTATTGTATAGGCTATTAGTGGCAGTTGCCCACCAGGCAGGTTTGTTTTACCTTGCAGATCTAGCTTTGGTTCTATCAGGTACGGCAAAGTCAATACAATTGTACAGGTGCTTGTATAAAGCATTGTTATATAACTCAGCATAGCTGTCTGTTCTATCAGTGGGGGAAGGGGCTATGAAACTATTTATGTACCACATGTTGTGTCTTTTGGCTTTTCCCGGTTAGGGGTCGCCACAGCGGAACTCCGGTCCGCTAATGATTGGCAGTGGATTTTTACATGCTGAGTTGCCAGTCCTGATGCACAACCTTCAATGAAGGTACGTCTATTCACGCATGTCTCCTCGCAGAAGACGCTCTAGCTGAGAATCGAACGGGACAACGTCTTGCTGTGAGGCGACAACGCTACCGCAGCACCACCACTGCAGTGTTAAGAGGTTATAATTGTCCGTGGAGAAGTTTTTTAGTCTAGTTGTTGCTAAGGGGGAGGTGTTGTGTTATAGTTACTTCTACCGAGACTGATTTGTGGTCTGATCTCACCAGGGATGGCCACACACTGGGGGTGGTGCAGCAGTCCCCATGTTGGTGAGCAACAGGTCCAGGATGTTTGAGCCCCTTGTGAGTGTATCAACCAGCTGGTCCAGGGCATTGGAGTTAACAAAGTCCAGGAATCTTTGGGCAAGTGAGTTAGAGCACATATAATTAACCCAGTCTATGGATGGGTAATTAAAGTCACCCCAAACCAGGGTGCTTGGTTGTATCTTGATTGACTCAAGTAGATCGAAGTAGGTTGAGTGGATGTCCTGATTCATGGAAGGGATCCTATAGATGGCAATGATCTGAAGAAGGGTCTTACCTACAGTCAATTGCACCTGAAGTAACTCAAGGGAATCGTGCTGTTTAACCAATATAGAGGTGTATTTACATTTAATGAATATTAATACACCACCTCCTTTAGTTCTCATGCCTTCAGCTTGTGGTCTGAACATGTGGAAGGAAATGTAACCTGATATAGCTGGGGTGCTCTCTGCATCCTTAAACCTGGTTTCAGTGACTGCACAAATGTTAACATCTTCCAGGGCGAGGACTGCTTCCACTGAGTGCAGTTTCTGGTTTAGACTCCTAGCATTTAGCAACATAACCTTGAGGTTGTTTTTAGTGGGTATTTTTACATTGGGAATTTTGTTCTTGTTACATTGCCTAAAAAGGCACTATAGGGATGGCAAGAGCCATAGCCAGTTACCGAAATTCCAGGGGTGACAGATGAAGACCATCTCTGACAAAGCAGCTGACAGAAACTGGATCCACTTTGAATGACACCATAAACTAAGCCAATTGTTGAAGTCAATCATTTTTTGTTTGTAATGAGGTATCATCCTAGGAGAAGGTAAAATGCTGCTTAAGGCTAGGGACATACCTGCCTGAGACACATAATCAGAGAGCTCAGTCATGTCTCTCTTCATATAGTCCAGTGAGGTACTTTTCAAGTTATTCACACCAACATGGACTATAAAAGAGTCATAACAGTGCCTGTTGTTGAGAGACTTCAGGGCGTGTGTGATGTGATGGAGCACGGCACTTGACAGACAGCTGACCATGACCTTTTCTTTATCCAGCCTGGTGAGAGGGACATCTGTGTGCCTCACAATTGAGTCACCTATGACTAAGATGTTTGTTTTTGTGTTATGCCTTAGGGGCTTGACTGGTGAGACACTGGTGTGTAATATATTATGTGTACTATGTTCTGCAGAGGATATATTATGTGAAGCGTGTTTGTGTTTGAAGGTCTCTGATGTTTAGGTATGCTTCTTGTAAGGACTTCCGCATATATACGTTTATGTGTTATTGGGTTGGTAGATGTAGGAGGTGAGGTGTGCATGCTGACAACCTGCTTAGTATCAGATGAACTGACTGGTGAATGAGAGACCCTGGATTCTAGGTTCTTGATACAGACGCCTCTCTCACATAATGAATTTGTGTGGACTAGAAGAAGTGGGTTGTCAGTGTACATGAGGCAATTGCTACATTGCCTCAGGATGCTCATGTCAACCAGGCTGGCTAGAGAAACCGTGGGAAATTGTCTGTCCATAATGCTAGTAAAGTTGATGTGGTCAAAAAACATAGAGAGGGCAGGAGAAGTGGACAAAACATATCAAAGACTAGTGGATAGGATTTGTGTTGGTACCTGTCAGTGAAGCACAATCACAAGGACGCACAGATGGAGCAACAGAAGAGTACTACAGGAAAATTTGCAGGCAAAAGTGTTTGCATCTATAACCACCAATTGTATCACCACTGAGTGGCAGTGTGCAATGCGCAAACATGGTGCTTGTGTGGCAAACGAGTTCAAACTGATGTAATCAAATTAACCAATAAAAAAGCTCAAAACTGAGCCCTGTTCTAGCAACCTTCAATCAGATGAGTTCTAACTGCACACCCTCTCCAACAAAAGATAGCCTGGTTTAGTACTCAAGTTACACAAACATAACTAGATTCAGTAGGTCTGAATCTAGTCTATGCTACAGCAATAATGTGCAAAAATTTCAGGAAAAAACAGTTCCAGGAAGCAGTGATATGGTACAAAATGCAGTTCAAAAGTACAATATACAGTGAAAAATTCTACTTATGCTTTGCAGAGATCAGCCGATGGCTTGGATTTGCTTATATAGCAAACAAGAGCAAACTGATTTAAACAAATTAACTAATAAAAAAGCTTGATACTGAGCCCTGTTCCAGCAACCTTCAGTCAGATGAGTTCAACTGCATACTCCTGCCACTAGGGTGTAGGGGAGCTCTCTCCAACAAAAGATGGCCTGGTTTAGTGCTCAAATTATGTAAACAGAAATAGATGCAGCAGGTCTGAATCTAATCTATACTACAACAAAGTGTACCAATTTCAGAAAAAAAAACAGTTCAACTACGCAGGCACAATAAGCCATCAACCATGTAAAAATAAACCCACTATTTCTTTAAAAGTAAATAATTTGCTTGAAACAAAAATAAACTCTCTATTCTCTATCCCTACTGTTCTTCCTTCTTGCTCTACTACCCTGTCAAATACCCACCCCACCCCTTCAATCTCATACAGAATGACACAATCCTGATTGTATTTTCAGATCCTCTAATATGATCCCCGTTAAGTCCTCATAAATATCTAACAACCACTCTCTGTACCGCAAGAACCACCCGACTGATTCAACTTCTACATTGCAAAGTGTAGATCCTGAAATAACCCCCTCCCCTCATCTGAGCCAGTACTAGCTTGGTCACCTTTAGGATCTCTGCATGGGATAATCCCAACACACAATGGCACTGCAAATGTACTCAGCCTCCTTTAGCAACACACCCACCCTCAATAAATAATAATACAACTCTCAACATGCTATACTAACTTATAATTTCTAACTGACATTGCTACTAGAATTCTGTAGAAAATGTCATTCAAGATTGCAACATGTACATTGTCTACGTTTTTGTCTAATAAACATACATAAGTAGTAAGACCAGATTACTATCTGTAAATATTGTATTTGTTACCATGGGACATATTCTATAACTGCATATTAATATTATATTGCCTGTGCTAAATGTTATAATATATAGTTAGTATCTGTTTTTTAAATAACCTGCATAAATGCTATGTTACCAGAGCTGGAGATTTTCTTCCCAGGCCTCAAATCAAAACAGGTTCTGGCCAGTCAGGTTTTCTTTGTCAATAAATTAAGTAAATAAATAAAATCTGATATGATATAGGGTAATAACCTGCAGAACCCATTTTGTTGAGGATCAACAGAAAAGTGGACCTGAAATATACGACTGCAGAATCCAAAGGAAGAATGAGCATGGAAAGCTAATCAATGTTAATGAACATGAGGTTGAATATACTGGCCATGATCCTGGTCCTGATGGAGAGATGATAAGTCAGCAAGCAAGGGAGAGTAGTATTGCTGAAATTGAATTTATCCTCAAGTCTTAGTGAGTACCTTTGCGAGGTGGACCCTGTTTTACACAAAATCTCACCAAGGTGACACTGATATATAGACTGTATTTATATATCATATATCATAGACAGAAATAAATCAAAAATAAAAAAGATACCTGGGTGCACAAGACCCAGGATAAAAAAGTGCCCAATCGTGGTAGGCACACTGGTGCCAGGACTGGAAAAAATGTCAGTGTAGAATCCTCAAGATACGGAAACATTCCTACAATGGGGCCAGGCCAGGCTCAGGGGGAGGACGGCCCCCCTCTTGTAGAAGGATGTAGCAGTCCACCAAAAAATGACAAAAATTGATTAGCCAAAGAAGAGCCATAAAGATGATAGAGTGGACTATTGAGGATAAGAAAGAAATTATGTATTGTTACTATTATGTAAAAAGCCCAGAATTTCCAGACACAAGATATACAACATGATTAAGAGAGAAATTAGAGGAAAGAAAAATACTTCCGCAGGAAAAACTGTCAGAAGTTTCAAATAAAAATTTGTGTTCATTAATACAACAGATTTTTGAAAAACAGTATTGTGACACCCATGCACTTACCCAGCAATCAAGGAGCCTCAATCCTCACCACTAACACCAGTGAGGGGGCATCCATATAGGGAAAGGATAATAAATACACATACAGTAAAGTACAATTTCCTTAAGAGCACATAGAGATCACAGTTATTCTGGGGTTGGTCTCTCCCTTTCTCTCCAGATCCCCAATAAAACTCCCCACTGGCACAGCTATAGGGTCCAGATCTCTGCCTAGTGGGCAAGCTAAAACCTCCAGCACCCTCTCTGTTCAACCAGTGCTTCATGTCCCTGCCCAAGTAGTTGACACACACACTTTGAGATAAGAGTTATATACAGCCACACAGACACTCCTGGGGAAGGTTGGCACAGGTTCTCCAGCTGTGCCCCTTTTACCCAGACTATATGGTAGTACCACTTGCCACCACCCACTAATATTTATCAGCTAGTAAAAAAGCCCTTAACAAAGGGTGTCCAATTATTACTCTGCAATATTATTATCCAAATGGTAAGTGCAAATGAACAGTCAAGGCTTATTGGAGTGGCTTAGACAGTATCGCTATATACATGCAATGCACGCTAGAGTTTAAATTATCTGTACACAAAACAGCCACAATTGAAAGGTTTAAAAATATTTAATAATAAATGGTATTAGGGAAACTGGAAGAAATAGTGAGGATTTTAATTTTGGAGAAATGGGGTGGAATAGGATATCTCTCCTCTCTTTACTGTAGTATTGGTAGTAGGGTCCATTTTTTCTCACTCCCTTTGGGTTGTATAGGTTTTGGATTTCCCATTTTGGAGGTCTGGGGTGCTGTTCAGTCATAAGTACATGTAAAAGGCTGAAGTCTGACAACTGTTAGTGCTTATGCTTAAGTGGTTGTCACCTTTCTGTGGCATTTTGTAAAGGTGTCTGGCATCCAACTACAGATGCTAGAAGAGAACATACATGTGCATGTGAATTGCAACAACATTCCTGCTTTTAACAGGTTTTTGTTTGGCATTTCAGTTGTCACTGCCTCCCAAGGGAGGTTTCACTTGTGGCCTGAGACTTTTGCTGTCTGTTTACTGTTCATTATCTTGTGTCCTTCCACCTCGCAGACTTTGAGGAGTTCAAATCTTTATCTGGACAGTAAGTTCTTTCCAAGATATTCTAAGATTTGAATTTTGATACTGCTTGGCAATATGAGGTAAACTTTGAACATATAGTCTTGCTTTACTCCATCCCAGGATAATCTTTTCCTAGTATACTTCCTACAAACAAGGTTCTTTTTCTCTGATTTACTTTCACAGCTGTCTTTTCTTGAATGCATTTGTCAGTAAGCTTTTGAGAACCCTAAGATACAAGCCTTCAACAGGAGTCATAGCTTGTCTGACTATACATGAGGAATTCCAGTGATATGCCAAGTCAGTTTGGACTTCGCAATAACAGCCGTATAACATTTCTAATGCCTCTTTCCAAGCTTCATTCAACCCAGGAGTGCCTTTCTGGTCTCTTTTCCAAGAACTAGTCACATGCTTCAGATCTAACATGGGGAGGAGTGTTCCAAGTACATTAGGACTCCAGGGGTTGGTCACCCAAAGAGAGGAAGAACCGCATAAAAGAAATGAATGCTCTTATGTTCTCTCCAGCACCTACATTCTCTGAACTCTGTACCCTTTTTCAAATTTACAAAGACAAAACCACAGTTGTGGTACATAATCGGGGAAGGCACAAAGTCTTAATGCCTTCTAAGCTGATCATCATTGCTTAGGACACAAATGGTACTGCATACTTTCCTTAATTGTCTACATTCTTGAGAGAACACTTGCAGATTTTCTAGGCAGACCTTTGAGTGGATGCTGAACTGGGGGGTCTTTTGGGGGGCATTCATCTCTGGAGTACTTGTGCAGACTTTTTTTTTTTTTTTGCTTCCTCTTAAAACAGACGGCTCTGTTCTCCAGAAAACTATGCCTTCAGGCTTGGAAGACTGATGTGCCTTTTCCTGGGAGGGGGGAAATTCCTTTATACATCACTTCTATGATTCTCAATCAATGAGGACAAGACAAATCTTGAGGGATAATTGGCAAGGCTTAAAATGGCTCACAAGGGCAGTTAGCTTAGTACTAATCTATGAACCTATGAATCTATAATAGTAAAAACCCAAGACAATACTTCTTACTACACAATGCTAGTCAAGAGTTCAGAAATTACAGAGAAATGCTTAAATAATACAGTAGAAAGTTTTGACATCAGTACAGAGAAAAACTAATCTAACCTTTTTAGTTCCAAGCTATATCTAAGAGAAAACACAGTTCTAAAATAAACTTACATATAGAACACAGACAGTGCTGGTGAGTTGGATGGTCTTAAGACAAATGCTCAAATGCTCTCATTCTTTCTATCCTTAAATTGATAACACAGTACCACTGATTCATTTATTTCTGGTTCACAGGCTAACAGAAACTCAGAGGTTAATAGCCCTTTTGATCTTGCAGTTAGTCCGGAAGCCAGAGCAATAAAATAAATTATACATGTAAATTCTAGCCATTAACTCTGGTGTTAAAACCATAGGCAGAATCCCTCCCTTTAGACATTTTGGCTCCGAGGTTTAGATCAAAGAATTTCACAATGCTTGACTTATCAGCTTTCTTACAGCAGAAGTGCACTGTTGTTACATTTTATTCAGTTCAACATCCACTACAGTCTTTTCACAGTTAAAAGAACAAGCCTGTGGCTTACATTCATATTTACAAATGACAGAATTATCTACAAAATTCTATCTAGATGGGCTGGCAGCCTTCACCTATCTTCACAAGTATATAGATCAAGAAATGTTGATCTGTTTGGAAAATGAAGCATCTGAGGAAGTGCAAACATATAAACAACAAAACCTAGAGATATTTGAAAAATATAAAAAAATATGGACATGGGAAAGAAAGAGAGATTTAATATGGTGCAATATTTATACCTAGGAGAAAGCTATGTTAACTAATATAGAGAAGACAGTCTCAAAGATATTCGAAGAAAAACACAGGCAAAGGCATCAAGATATGGAAAATTTCACAATAAAAAGAATAATAGCACAAAGATGTAATGTAGAAAAGACGATTAGTATAGCAGAAGTTAAAGAAATACAAGTTGAAGTTATGGAGTGCCTGCGAAGTGAAGGATTGATGTAGAGGGTCTAACACAGACTACATCACAGCATGATGGAGTGAGTCCCCAGAATAAGGAAAAGCAAGAAGATCAGGAGACATGTGAAGAAGAAATATGGACATGGGAAAGGAAAAGAGATTTAATATGGTGTAATATTTATGCAAAGGAGAAAGCAAAACTAATCAATACAAAAGAGCAGCACCAATAATATTTGAAGAAAAATATAGGGAAAGGAGTCCAGATATGAAAAACTTTACAATACAAAAAATAAGACTAAGAGGAAAAGTAGAAAAAAAGATTAGTAATGGAGAAGTCAAAGAAATAGAAACTGAGGTTATGGAACAGCTGCAAAGTGAAGGATTCAGTGTAGTAAATCGAATACATAAAGCACCACAACAGGATAGAGCAATGGATATTCAAATTAAGGGGAAACCAGTGGAACAGGAAGCAATTGGTCAGGTGCCATATCAAGATATTTTGGAGCCTTCCACAGGAAAACAGTATAAATGTTCATTTGAAGCTAGACAGCAAGGAAAGGAATAGGAAACTGTGGAAACTCTGATGCAATCAATGTTGAGGGGTGATAGGCCAGTGAGCTCCCATATGACAGAACAACAGATGACACAGGATGAAATTGAAGAGAATGTGCCACAGGAAGATGCTATAGAACTTTCTATAGAATGCCCTCAGGACATGGAAAATAAGGGATGTGCCCTCAGTATGGAAAATGAGTTAAGAAAAGAGTTGTTTGATTTAATAAACAAAGACAGATACATCAAGATCAATGAGAGAAATAGACTGCAGAAGGTTAATAAAACCCCAAAAGTCAGAAGCTTGATAAAACAAATGAACACAGTAATTAGAACTGTCCATAGAGATCCATGTGATATAACAGAAGTAAACAGGATATATTACTGTGCACCTAAATTAATAACTGATAAAGTTCTACCACAGGAACACAGGGTAGTGAGAGAAAAGAGGGGGCAAACGTGAATACCATCATGGAAATATCGAATAGAGAAACCTATAAAGCAGCTAAGATAAGACGTGTCATTGTTAGAAAATTACAAAAGAGGGAATAGATCAACAAAAATACTAAGAAAGATGCATGTGATAAAAGTAATATGCATATTAGAACAGACAAATCTCTATTATGTACTATTGGAGATAACAAACTAAACATTTCAAAACAGGTGGAAAGACTTAGAAGATACGAAGATAAATATAAGGGAAAAGCACAACATAAGCAAATTATTGCTGACCCAAAAAAGTTTTTAGAGAACTGGGAAATAAGGTAAAAGGAATTGAAAGACCACCAAAAAAAGAGGAAGTAGATACATTTTGAAGAAGTATCTATGAAGATCCTGTGGAACATAACAAAGATGCTAAATGGATAGAAGAAGTAAAAGAAAGAATAAGAAGTTTAAAGGTACAGGATATGAAATGGGATGAAATAACAGCCAGAAAGATTGAAACAAAGCTGAGAAAAGCATCTAACTGGAAAACTCCAGGCCCAGATGCAGTACCTAACTTTTGGCTTAAAGTATTAATTTCTTTGCAGGAGGATTTAGCCATGAGTAAGAACTATTTATATGCGCACCCCAAACACACACCGCACTGGTTAGCAACAGGAAAAACAATCCTCTTACTTAAGACTGTACCTGCAAGCTACACTAAAAATTATAAACCAATAACTTGTTTTCCAACGATGTATAAACTATACACAGGAATTGACGCCAACAGAGTTTATAGTCATTAAGAAGAAAACTCAATTATGGCAATAGAACAAAAGGGCAATACAAGAAAGTCATATGGAACAAAGGATCATTTGTTGTTCAACAAAGTTATAGTGGAGAACTGTAAGAAGGGGAAGAATCTAAGTATGGCATTGATTGACTACCAAAAAGCATTTGATCGTATCCCACATTCATGGATAAAAGAGTGCTTAAAATATATAAGATACACCCTACACTGATTGACTACATCACAGTAACCATGAAACAGTGGCAGACCACTTTGCAATTAAGCAATGATAAAGGACAGATAATTATCCCATGGATAAAAAAATCAAAGGGGGATATTCCAGGGTGACTCTGTCACCATTGCTATTCTGCCTTGCCATTAATCCATTAAGCTATTTACTTAACAGCTTAGGCCATGACTATAATTCAGCTCCTAGAAAACAATAGAGTCTAAAGACTTCTCATATTTTCCTTGTCGATGATTTAAAACTGTATAGCTTCATCAGATGAGGAACTGAAAGTACAGCTGCAGATTGTCAAAACTTTTTCAGATGATACTGGAATGTTATTTGGTCTTGATAAATTTTAAAAAGCAACCTTTAAAAAAGGAAAACTGCAGCACCAGGAAAACATCAGTTTGGGACAAGAATGTGATATAAAGGAACTTGAGCAAGAGGGAGTTTATAAATACTTGGGAATTGATGAAGGATCAGCAATAAAACATGAACAAATGCAAATAAAACTCAGTAAGAAATATTTTAGAAGACTTAAATTAATCCTGAAAACAACATTGACATCTAGGAACAAGATCCAAGCTATAAATCAGTTTGCTCTTCCTGTCCTAACTTATAGTTTTGGAGTGATAGACTGGCCCCAAAAAGTGTTGGATAGATTGGATATTAAAACAAGAAGGATGCTTCATGCTCACCAAATGATTTATAAAAATCAGTGTATACCAAGATTATATATTCACCATTCTGAAGGAGGGATGGGCCTCCTTGAAATTGATTACATGTATAGATCTGCAATTGTGGGACCACACATATTTACTGACCTCACAAAATCCAAATGTAGTGAAAGTTTTGAAACATGAGGAGAATAAATCTAAGATGATGTCTCTGCTTAATTTAGCAGAAGCATATCGACGTCAAGCAGGAATGGAAATCAAACCAGAAGTAGATAAAAACCAAGCAGCAACCGAATGTTCTAAAAAACAAAAGAAAGAATATAAGGTGAAGGACCAGATGAGAAGGCAAGAAATGTGGAAAGACCATAAATATAGTTGCAAGTATAGAAAACTTTTGGAAGAGCCTCATGTTGATCAAGAACGAATGCAGGAATGGTTAAGGAGAGGTGAATTCACTTCAAGAAATGAAAGGTTAATATTGGCAGTCCAAGATAGTGGACTACGCACCCGCTGGTTTACTAAGTCCATTGAACATGTGGGAGAAACAGACAAATGTAGGTTTTGTAAAACCGATTTGGAAATAGTCACACACCTTGTTGCTGGTTGCGACTCACTAATGGCAGAGGGACTGTATACTGAAAGACATAATTACGTGGAGAGACTGTTGCACTGGAGACTGTCCAAACATTATGGTAAAGAAGTGGTTGAAAAACACTGGAAACATGAGCCCCAAAGAATCATAGAAAATGATGAAGTTTATATCACATGGGATCACCCATTACCAACAGTTCAAAAGATAGATGCTAGAAAACTGGATATAGTGGTCCAAGAAAAGAAGACAAAAGTAGCATTGATCATTGAAAGAGCCACACCCAGTGACTATAACCATCCATGTAACCCCATACAAATTGCAGAAGGAGTCATTACTGGGCACATCACAGGTGCTGTGAAGAGCACTTTTGGTTGACATCGAAGAGTGAAACAATATTAATTTCATGAACTTTAATAATTACCTTCATGGTATTAGAAACCCAAAAGACTTGGAGAAATTAAAAACAGGACAAGCCATGAATCTCCTAAGGTCTTAGGAGACAAGTAGTAATACATTTCCTCAGTACTGCCCTAATGTGAAAGGACAAATATAAGCAGGTGCCTACTGATGGTATCAGCCATGATTCCAACAGATATAATAATGTCTGGTGCAAATACAGCGAAGCAGTCAAGCATGTCCACTATTTTAGAGATGTTATCTGTTCTGGTGGGAAGCATGATTGCTCATTCCAATCTACAAAAATGTATGATGGGATGGGAAAATAGGTCCAAGATGAGCTTCCAATGTATGCTGAACTCTTCTCTAACAACTGATTCATTTTTGACACTGGATGTAAGTCACTGCAATGACTTTTCAATAGTACTAGAGGAGTTAGGTAGAACAGAAAAATAAGCTAGGTTAATTTGTTGTGTTATATTTATGGGTACTGACAGGAAGATAGATACCCACTGTGTTCAGTATAAGATATGGCCAGGGAGGAGGTTATGCTCTTTCAGAATGATGACCAATAACTTTTCCCTTTTGTATTTTCTGCCTTATCTAAGTATGGTGAATCTTGGGGACAGGACTTCAGTGACAAGGATGTGCACACCCTAGCCAGGTTTCTGTAATGACCAATATATCGGGGAAGTAATAAATAGATCCACTCTTGCAAAAAAAAAACAG
Source organism: Protopterus annectens (assembly GCF_019279795.1). Classification (NCBI taxonomy): domain Eukaryota; kingdom Metazoa; phylum Chordata; order Ceratodontiformes; family Protopteridae; genus Protopterus; species Protopterus annectens. The sequence goes on along the minus strand of NC_056743.1, from coordinate 775,100,815 downwards.
TATGACCACCACTTCTGGTGGTAAGCCAGGATTAATTATGTCTGATCCCACTTGAGGTGAAGGGGTGAGTTAAGTATGTGTACTTTTTAAAGAATGTCTATAAGTAGTGTGTTAATGTTAGCCTTAGTCTTTAGTAGCAGTTTAAGTCTAGTGTGGTGGGATGTGTTATGTATGATGTTTTGTGACAATAAGATGGGGTGATAGTAGAAGTTTGACAACTTTAACTACTATGAAGAAGAAGTTGCCCTGTATGGAATGGATGTATTGATGGCATAAAAACTGGAGAGGCAATGTAAGCTAACCAGTGGCAGAATGGCTGTAACATGGTTAACTGTGGAAACTGTAGTGGTCTTCCTTGAAGTGGTGACAGTATGACTGCTGACTGTATGACACTTGTTGATGCAGTACTATGGAGGACTGACTTTGTATATATTTCTCTTCCTTAATAAACAAAGTTAGTATACGATGACTAGGATTAAGTTTTAAAGGTGTATTAGTAAATAAGTGAGGTCAGTGAATTTTCAATAAAGGTATTGCAATGTGGGTGAGCAAAACTTGCCCCCACAAGGGTGCAGACAGTATCTGTGCAAGACTAGCTTCACAACTGTAACTTGTACAGGAAAGGGTCTGTTGCCTATAATCATTAAAATGCAGAAGAATAGCTATTACCTGGAATTTATGTTACATCAATGTGCTGAAAGCATGACTTCATTCACCTGTGGAAAGCTATGACAACAGGATCTGTAAAAAATCCTGGATCTCTTGGGGGTCATAGTAGATCCTCATTCTGAGGCAAACTCTGTATTGAGGAATAACCACATAAGCACTCGGTAGTAAATCTAAGTGCCATTACTTGTTCAGCATAGAAGGATGGAGCTGTATGAGTAGAGTGTAGCAAAGGGAAAATAAAAATACATCTGATTAAAGGAGGGTAAAAGTGCTCAACACAGAGATTGTGAATACAAACTGAGTGATTTAATGTTTAAATGTAAACCATAAAACTATCAATCTTTTTGCCCTAGCATTTATACTTTGTTTATTGTTCTCAATTTTCCTGACTGCATAGAGGGATAGCCCTTGTTGGTGTGATGCAGTAGGGGCTTTGCAGCCAGGGGCGGCTCGTGGCATAGGGCTGCCGGACTGCAGCCCCCTCAAACATAAAAAAAGAAAAAGAAAGAAAACAAAATGAAAAATAAAAAACATTTTTTAAAATTGGCGGACTTGGCGTGACAGACCGAAGTCCCCTTATCGGTTCTATGCGATGCTCAAGCCAAGGCAGCCCCCCATAGGGGACACAAGGAGCGCCTGTGCACTTTACAGTGCACAGACCCGCCAGGATTATGGGACGCTCGACTGCAAGAGGAGCAGCAGGGACTCGGGACAGAGCCTCAGGGATCTCGGCGGGGCAGGAGCATGTGGATCTCGCGGGTCTTCAGTATTGCGCTGGAAGGATGTATAACTCTGGATGTATTCATTCAGGTAAGGTGCCTTTAATTTACAATGTTTATTTTTCTTGAGTTTGTGTATGGTGCTTGTGCTTTTACTGGAGTTCGTGTATGGTGCTTGTGCTTTACTGGGGAGTGTGTGTGTGTGTGTGTGTGTGTGTGTGTGTGTGAAAATGCCCCAGGTGCTTATGGTGGTGTGGTAGGGAATGCCTCAGGCTTGAACCCTGTACCCTGTATGCAGGTGTTAAAGACTTGAGTTCCCTACCCACCACCATTTGTAAAAATTTCAGATTTTACCTCATATTCGATCTGATCTGTTCCTCATAATATCTGTGGTTTGTAAATGTTGCAATGCTTGATATTTGATGGTGTAGTAGTAGCATTGTTGCCTCACAGCTGCAGGTTCTTGGGTTTGATTCTTGGCTGGGGTTCCTTCTTTGTGGGGTCTGTATCTTCTCCCTGTGTTTGTGTGGGTTTGCTTTTGTGCCCTCCCATGTTACAAAGACATGTCTGCATTATTTCTTCCTGGGCCTCTGCTGAAAATTTGTTTATTTGTTCCAAGTCAGACTGTCCTGATTAAAAATGTTAAATAAAATTGATAGGCATTTGAATTTCAGACTTAAGGGTTTCTGAATGTTTAATTCCTTGATTTGATGGTGCAGTGGTCGTATTGTTGCCTCACAGCTATAGGTTTTCTGGTTTGATTCTTGGTTGGGGTGGCTTCTGTGTGAGTCTGCATCTCCTCCATGTGTTTGTGTGGATTTGCTCTGGTGCCCTGCCATTTTACAAAGACGTGTCTGCAGTTGTAATCCCTGCTGAAAATTGGTTTTGTTCTGTCCGCAGTAAAATTGGCAGGCATTTGAATTTCAGACTTCAGGTTTCTGAATGTTTAATTCCTTGCATAATTGATGGTGCGGTGGTAGTATTGTTGCCTCACAGCTATAGGTTTTCTGGTTTGATTCTTGGTTGGGGTGGCTTCTGTTTGGAGTCTGCATCTCCTGCCTGTGTTTGTGTGGATTTGCTCTGGTGCCCTGCCATTTTACAAAGATGTGTCTGCAGTTTTAATCCCTGCGTCTCTGCTGAAAATTGCTTTTGTTCTGTCCGCAGTAAAATTGACAGGCATTTGAATTTCAGACTTCAGGTTTCTGAATGTTTAACTCCTTGTATAATTGATGGTGCAGTGATAGTATTGTTACCTCACAACTATAGGTTTTCTGGTTTGATTCTTGGTTGGGGTGGCTTCTGTCTGCATCTCCTCCCTGTATTTGTGTGGATTTGCTCTGGTGCCCTGCCATTTTACAAAGACGTGTCTGCAGTATTAATCCCTGCATCTCTGCTGAAAATTGTTTTTGTTCCGTCCGCAGTAAAATTGACAGGCATTTGAATTTCAGCCTTCAGGTTTCTGAATGTTTAATTCCTTGCAGATTTGATGGTGCAGTGGTAGTATTGTTGCCTCACAGCTATAGGTTTTCTGGTTTGATTCTTGGTTGGGGTGGCTTCTGTGTGGAGTCTGCATCTCCTCCATGTGTTTGTGTGGATTTGCTCTGGTGCCCTGCCATTTTACAAAGACGTGTCTGCAGTTTTAATCCCTGCTGAAAATTGTTTTTGTTCTGTCCGCAGTAAAATTGACAGGCATTTGAATTTCAGCCTTCAGGTTTCTGAATGTTTAATTCCTTGCAGATTTGATGGTGCAGTGGTAGTATTGTTGCCTCACAGCTATAGGTTTTCTGGTTTGATTCTTGGTTGGGGTGGCTTCTGTGTGGAGTCTGCATCTCCTCCATGTGTTTGTGTGGATTTGCTCTGGTGCCCTGCCATTTTACAAAGACGTGTCTGCAGTTTTAATCCCTGCTGAAAATTGTTTTGTTCTGTCCGCAGTAAAATTGACAGGCATTTGAATTTCAGACTTCAGGTTTCTGAATGTTTAATTCCTTGCAGATTTGATGGTGCAGTGATAGTATTGTTACCTCACAACTATAGGTTTTCTGGTTTGATTCTTGGTTGGGGTGGCTTCTGTCTGCATCTCCTCCCTGTATTTGTGTGGATTTGCTCTGGTGCCCTGCCATTTTACAAAGACGTGTCTGCAGTATTAATCCCTGCATCTCTGCTGAAAATTGTTTTTGTTCTGTCCGCAGTAAAATTGACAGGCATTTGAATTTCAGCCTTCAGGTTTCTGAATGTTTAATTCCTTGCAGATTTGATGGTGCAGTGGTAGTATTGTTGCCTCACAGCTATAGGTTTTCTGGTTTGATTCTTGGTTGGGGTGGCTTCTGTGTGGAGTCTGCATCTCCTGCCTGTGTTTGTGTGGATTTGCTCTGATGCCCTGCCATTTTACACAGACGTGTCTGCAGTATTAATCCCTGCGTCTCTGCTGAAAATTGTTTTGTTCTGTCCGCAGTAGAATTGACCGGCATTTGAATTTCAAACTTCATGTTCTTCAGAATACATAGTAGCACAACCTTTTTCTAGCAATTTTCTAAGTTTATAAGATGAATATTTTAAATTTGTCCCTATTTTTGGGACTGTATTCCCCCATTATTGGCTTCGTCCAGGTTTTTGTGCTAAGGTTGACAGCTATGGCAAGAACTGAATTCACTGAATATGGACTGTAGAATTATGCATATTTACTGATAAAGGTGCACTGTAGAATTGTGCATATTTACTGATAATGGTGGACTGTAGAATTGTGCATATTTACTAATAATGGTGGACTGTGGAATTGTGCATATTTACTAATAATGGTGGACTGTAGAATTGTGTATATTTACTAATAATGGTGGACTGTGGAAGTCTGAGTAGACTTTTTTATGATAAATGTTCTCAACTGGGCAGTTTTGCCATTATGGGTGCATATGTTTTGTTTCATTGCTTACTGGAAAAATGTTCAAAACAAATTTAAAACACCCTCTAACAAGTGTACTGTATTGTACAAGGAATATAATTTTAGTACAATGAGGAAGGTGTATCAAAGAGCACATGTATGTTTCATATGCAAGGGGCCTATGATTCGAAACCAGCCCAAAATTAATCTTTATCTGCCACTGGCAAAATGTATTTTCTTTGAATGTGGGTTTCAATGCTGTTTCAATGAATGTGAGTTTCAAGGGCAGAGAAGTTTTAATGCTAAGTTTTCATTGTGAGACTGCATTGCTTTGTTTAACAGATTACTTAATGTTTGTGCTGTAAAATACAAAATAAAACTTTCAAATGAAGTCCAATCATTGAAGTAAAGCAGTATGCACATTAGTGTTTATGGTAAATGGAGTGAAATAGCCAAGTAATGGTTAATTGGAATGGCTGCAGAGGCTCCAGTTCAACCATTATTTTGTCAGGGGGGGAAGGGCAGCAAACTCAGACAGGCCCAGCTGAACTATACCTCCCAACTGTCCAGATTTTCAAAGAATGAATAGATTTTTGCTTCTTATTTTTGGTTTGTTGTTCATAAAATTTGTAGTTTTAATTCCTAAATGATTTGCCAGAAGTCACTAAATAATAAGTTTCAGACTTCATAACCTTCATAAAAATGCATGTTAAAGTAAGAGCCGTTCTATCAACTGTCTCAATTTATACAAGAGCAATTTTTAGTACTGTTTATATGTGTATATTTGGCCTTGTTCAGATTTACTGCATTAACAGGTTGAGAGGTACATGCAAATAAATTGCTTTATAGAATTAGGCATAGCCAACCTCTCAACTGTCCCCAATTTTGGCTCAAAATGTTGCTCTTCCCCTAATAATCCCTCCATAAAATAGCAATTTTGGAAGAAAACATGGAGGGTTTACAATTAAGAAATAACTGTAATAATCAAAGTTATAGATTACTTGAAATGCATGTAGATTCTTTTATTTTGTCAGCTGCTCAAGGTAGCAGTACTAATATTAAAGTGTCCCTTCTTTGACAGGTAGAAGCTGTATTGTGTGTCTATTTTATATTTTTGCATCACATTTTTGGTCCATTTTTCATAAAATTGTGTTTTTGGCAAATTAGTGACAAATCACTAAAGACTGAAGTTAGAAAATGACAGACATTTGAGTTTCAGATTTTATACCCTTCAGAAAATTCATACTAATGCAAGACCTATTCTATTATCTTTCTAAGTTTATTAGAGCAATATTTAAAAATTGTCCTTCTTGTTGTGCCTTTGTCCCACTTCTGTGTATGGCTTTGTCCAGATTTCTTGCTCTTGAAGTTGAGAGGTATGACAAATGTGTCAGGGCCATCACAGTCAGCCAGAGAGATTTCAAATTGTGACATGCTTGTTGCACCACAGTGGGCCATGTAGTGACTCTGGATGTGTCCAAGCAAGGCAAGGAGTAGTTGTATCTACCTTGGATGGGGAGGACACACTGCATAAGTACTACAGTGGCTTTTCGCCTGTCCTTGATTTTGCAGAATGGTCTGGTTTCTGTCATATTTTTGTACTGTTGATTTATGCTTATTACTCAAAGTGCCTGTTGCTCTGTGTTTAAGTAGCAATGCTTTAATGACCATAAGGTAAGCTTGTCTGACATCGTAAGATGCAAGTAAGCTTTAATAAGCATACTGTTAAAGAATTGCCAACATTGAAAGCCTTTCTGTTGTTGCCATGCAGAGAATACTTGACTAGATAATGTATAAGCCTTGGGTATTAAAGGACAGGATTCCATTATTTTAAAAAGCTCATTACACTTGTTGGAGACTTCCAGTCATCTCTACAGGCTTTACCCGTAAACTAAACAGAATGCCAATCATGTGTGGTCCATAACCTGTACAGTAATCCTTTAAGCAATGTATCTTGAGCTTGTTTCTTGTTTGCTTTTCATTTTTTACTTTTATCATGTTTTCCCCATGAAACGTCAGGCAGCAGGTCTTTTGGATAAGAAACATTTTTACAAGTGGGGGCATCACATAGATTTCTACTTTCAGCATGTTGCTTGGTACTTTAATAAAGCTGAATATATTATAATTAGAACTGCAGTGCAAGGAGAAGTAGTTTGAGTTGAGTGCTTCTGGTTTTCTTATACTTGATTTTGACTGGCATTCCAGTAATGTATTTAAAAGTAATTTATTTTTTCATGCCTCACAACCTTTTGTTTCCATCTAGATATTAAGTAAGCTGTCATGCAGCCAATGCATTGAAATATTTTTATTCTTCTACACTTATTTTTGTCTTGATTGGACTTTCATAATGATGGTTTGCCACCCAGGGCAGCGTATTTAATTAAAGTTAGTTTTTTTGTGGTTTTGTGCATAGCTCCTCCCCTTTATGGTTGACCACACCCCTTCCCTTTGACCCCGCCCATTCAGCGTCTCCTGCAGCCCCCCTGTGATTTGAAGTCACCAGCCGCCACTGTTTGCAGCTGTACTGAAACTTGCACTATGAGAAAAAAAGGAAACTTTATGAAGGCCACTTTGGATTAAAATTGACAATTAATGAGACAAAGCTCTCTCTTTTTATTTTATTTTTTATTAATTGTAACAGTCATTTCTTCTTCAAAAAATTATAAAGGACAGTATCTCACATGGCTCCACTACTCCGCTCAATGATATCTCTTTTGTCTGCTTTACCCTCATCATATCTGGTTTCGGTTAAGTCAGCCACAAAATGTGTTACTTCCTTGTTTCAAAAACCCCTAGCTAGAATGCAGAAACTACTTTAAACTCCTTGATAGGAAATCTGTCATTATTCTTTCAGGATAAATGCCAAGCCATGGTCAGATATGTCCACCATGATTAGTGCTTGTCAGATTCTTACCCTTTTTGAAAAGCGTTCCAGATTCCTTCTACACTAAGAAAACAGGTGTGGCATTCCACAAGCCAGGCAGTTTTGTCTGAACTTACAGAAATTGTAACTTCACTGACCTTGGTTGAGCACAAGGCATTTAAAGGAAGTCGCCTTTCCCTTTGTCTGCAGATACCTGTTCTGGCTTCTACACCAGGCAATACATATTTCAATAGAGCACACCTGTCACTAGTTCTTTTGTTTGCATCAGAAATAAATCCATGAATATCCATGACTGTTTTTGGTACACATGCACCTATATTGCAACTATCTACCCTCCAAGCGCAGCCCCATTGACCCCAGATAGTGACATAAATCTCAGCTTCTGAACATTAAAAATCACAGAGGTGGTATTTAAAAATCATAGCAAGTAGCCCAAAAGAGGAGCACTTTCTAATTTTTTGCAATAGAATGTCTTTTGATAATAGACCCCCATATAGTCACTGAAAAGGAATCATTGCTTATTTCAGTTATTTATTAATGTATATACCTCTTAATCAGATCTGTCGATGTGAGGAAAATCAGAAGAAAATCAGTAAATCTAGGAGGAGCAAGGCAAAATTTGAAACCATAAATCATAGCGCTACATCTAAATAATACCATTTGAGCAGTATCAATAGTACATATTTCTCAAAGCATACTTCTTCAGTAATGAATGCAAATCTTGAATTGGCAGGCGTAAAAAATAGCCAGCGTGGCATTTTGAAAAAGAAAATGTTTAATGAGTATGTAACTTAAAATAAAGCTTACTAAATATACTAAGGCCTTAAAATCTTTAAAAAATTAAATTCTAGTGCATTAGTGCACAAAATAACTAAATTATTGAAAAAATATAGAATGCGGCATATATGATGGAACATCCATAGACTTGACAGGGTTCACAAAAGGGGTGGTGGCATAGCCATAATATTTAAAAAAAAAAAAACTTAACCTTGAATGGCTAACAGTAAACTATCCAGCCAGTAATAATTTTGAAATACTTGCTACTCTTCTTAAACTAAAGCCCAACAAAAGCCTAATTCTTTTAGCAACTTACATACCCCCTGGAAACAACCCAAATAGTATTGAGGATGTCCTCAGCTGGGATGGCTCTACATATAGACAAGAAATCATAAATATGGGGGACTTTAACCTGGACTGGTCCTCCTTTATCTCTATCAACCCAAACAATTTTATCAACCTCCATGGCGTTTACCATATAATACAATCTCTAACTAGAGTAGGCATGCACAGTAAAAAAAAATCTATACTGAAATGGACCTTGACAAATAATCCTTCCCTACCTAAACAGAAATTGGATCCACCCACATAAAAATGCAGTTTATAAACGTATGCATAACAAAAGACATTTCTCAAAAGAACATTTTAATACTCTTCTTTTAAATTGTGACTGGACCCCTCTTAAACACCTCCACCTCAGTCAAGCTGTAGAATATTTTAATGACAAATTCCTCAATATTCCAAATAATCTAGCCCCTTTGAGAAAATGCTGTACCAAGCAAAACAGATTACCAAATAAACCAATAATCTTCTTAAACTAACAGACAAAACTTGGTACCACTACCAGGACACAAAAAAAATTAAATAACTCTGCTCAGCTATCGACAATTGCATAACCTAGCCAAAAAACAAATCAAATCTCACAAAAAAGCATACTGCACAAATATACAAAATAAGATCTAGAAAAATCTTCAAAAGTTTTGGCAAACCATCACCTGCTAAACCCTGGTCAGACCACAACTCTTGACAGAACCATCTCCAACCATACTGATAGTATTGCCTCTCAGTTTAACTCCCACTTCATCAAGTCCTTCCTTTCCCTGTTACAAAACAATAACTCTTCCCTAACTCTACCTACACAGACTGACAATATTAAATCCTTCTCTTGTAAACCTATTCAAACTAGCACTATTAAGAAGCTAATGTCCAGACTTAAGACCTCCTCTCTAGCTGAAGTTCAACTTCAGAATGAATTCCTCAAAATAGCCTCAGAAGTTCTTTTCCAGTCTCTATCTTAATCAGTCGGTCCATCACTGAACAATATGTCCGTAAACTATGGAAAATCTCATATATCTTCCTTCTACATAAAGGTGGCACTTCCACAGAACTGAACAACTATAGACCTATCACCATTCTTTTCCCTGTGCTACGATCTTGGAAAAATGCATTCCCGCACAATTACTCCAATATCTTATAGACTATAACCTCCTATCTTCATCATGGCTTTAGGACAAAACATAGTATTACGACTGCTCTTGTTGGTTTCACTAACTCTATTAACCAGCTTAGAAACTCTGGCCTCCAAGTATCCTCTATCTTTCTTGACATTTCAAAGGTTTTTGACACAGTCTCCCAACAGAAACTCCTAAACAAACTAATATCCCTAAACCTATCCCAATCCTCACTTTACTGGTTTCTAAGTTATCTATCTGACCTCCAACAGGCAGTAAAATGGCACACTAAACTACCTTCTCTCTTACCAGTCTCTGTCGGTGTACCTAAAGGTTCCATGTTTGGACCACTACTCTTCTCTATTTTCACAAATAAACTCTTCTCTGCTACAGTGGTGAGGTGACTTGACCTGTTAGCCATTAAAGTTGGCTAAGCATCTATTTCTGGACTTCAGTGTTTTTCTTTCAGTTTCACTTTTGATTATTTTGTACTGGTTTATTTTTGCATAGAATATTCAGTTGGTAAACCGGGCACTATATCACCGAGCACTGGGTTTGGTGTTTTTGAAAGTATTTATACGAGTGCTGGTGATTTTCTATATTATTAGAAGAAGAGGGGGCAATTCTATTTGTTGAGTTATATTTTGAGTTATGGCAGTTTGAAGGAGAACAGTTCGACCTAAAGGGATGGTGTGCTAAACAGACGTGCTTGTTTCCGAAGTCTACGAGGTGAAACCAGGTGACTCGCCATTTTGTGTTATTACAGAAATCACCCTCCACCATAGTAAAGCAGAAATTTCAGCTGGTGATGTGTAACAGGATAACCGAAAGGTTTTAGCAGACCAGTCGAGTCTGGTATAGTTTAAAAGCCTTAAAAGGTGATGTGTAAAGAGCAAACCGAAGGGTTTTAGCAGACCAGTCAGGTCTGTAAATGTTTCAAGGCCTTGAAAGGTGATTTGTTGGTTTATTTAGATATCGAAGTATCAAATTAACAGATAAACTATAAAGGAGGAGCTTTTCAAGTTCACTGAGTAGTGGCGTTATTTGGCTCACAGACCAGTCGGGTTTGTTGGAACTCTAAGGACTGATATATAAGGTAACATTTATTGCATTTTTTATTATGGTGGTAGATGATAACTGACTAGTACAGTCAACTGTTTATACAGCAGGCGTTTGTTATCATAATCCTGGAACATTCTAGTGACTTGGGTGTTTCATGTAAAGAACTTTTTTGATATTGGAAGACCAACGACCAAGTTCATTAACTATGCAAGAAAAAGCTGATATAGTAAGACTTTTTTCGGCCAAGGAAGAGACTGTTTTTTGCAATTTGAATTGTTCAAAAAGCATGAAACTTTATGACATGTATGAAATGTTTGAATATGGACTCTAATGGACAATTTAAACATTGTATTGGTTTGTGTTTTTGATATACATTTGAATTTGATACCAGAAGTATGTTTTCACCAATGTTTCAGTTTTGGAAGGGGCATGGATATGAAATATTGACAAAGGCCTATACCAGCGGCTGAAATGTATATAGATTTTTTTCACAAGCCTGAGTTCCATAAGAGGGGAGTTCATATTAATATAATATTAAAGATTTAGTATTTTATCTAAATATATCTGCAAATAAATATATACATCTACATGCTATGAATTTATACATTAGCTGAATAGATAGTTACAGGAGCAAGACAGTTTGATTTTTAGTTAACACCTGACTTTGGGATAGAAAATTTTCTATAAATTACAGTGTATTATTCACAAAGCTAGGTAGGTTGTCTAGAGGTAAGACCAGAAATAGAAACTTAACACATCTTTAATTGGGCCAATAATTAAAATGGCAGAAAATCAAAATTTGAGACAATTTTTGGACAGGCTAGCCACAGATGTGGATGATTTATCATTGTTTAGTATGGAAGGGAGTGCCTCCCCAATGAAATTAGTTCTGAAAATACTGAATTGGAGCAACAGTTTGTAGAACTGGTTAACAGTACTAAGAAGGTAAGGTCCAACGTTTGGCATTGCAAACTGCTGAAAGCATATTTAAAAGCTGAGATAGCCCCTAGGGGTTTGAGAATATATGTGGAACCAGGGGTAGAGACTGATAATCAGGAATTCATGAAAAGAATGGCACCAGATATAACAACTGGCATCAAAAATGTTCATGAAGCTTTTAGTAGAGTATTATGAACAACAACAGGTGTCATTATCTTCTAAACTTAATGAATGTTATGAAAAAATCTGCTAGCCATGCAATGGAAACTAGTTATTCGGACAGATATGCCAACGATGTGAAAGAAATAGACATGAAAAAGAGTTACAGGAAAGAAAGACTAAGAAATATCAGAAATCAAACTACATATTCATGGAAGAAAATTAAGAGAACAGTTAGGTTCACAGATAGTCAAAAAAGCAGTAATAGACCTAAAAGAAAGAGAGCTAGATTCATACTAAGAAAAAATTTAGATTTTTCTAGTAATTCTGAGTTGTCGTCAGGGTATTCGAACACAGATACTGAAAATGAAGGACTGGAACCCCAAGATTTCTCCCATACCCAGGAGGTCTAGGGGCCCTTTAGAAGGGGAGGCAGAAAATACAGGCATAGAAGTGATGAAAAAAAGATTCAACGAGATAATGGCAACATAGTTGATGTCTTTAAGGCTCCTACTTGGTAGGGGAGCTGAAAACCAGTTGGTGGTCAACCTAACTGATTATCACTTTACTGAGTTGGAAATGAGGGTCTTGAATAAAGGTTTGGGATATGTACCTACTACTTATGTGTCACTCTTTGATGTGGTTCAGGATTTAAGAACTTTTTGTAGAAGTTTGAATTTAAAATATTTTTTTGCACATAGACCCCCGGACATGCTCCATAGTGAAACTGAAAGTTTTCGATTTAAGAAATCTAACTTTCAACTACCATATAATGGGGTGGTTAAAGTATTTGAACAACAGATATTACATGAGTTACAAATAAATCAAAATGAGGTGTTTAAGCAAGACACTCATAATTTGACTAAGGGGGAAAAAAAGAGTCCTCAAGAATTTACAACATAATAATGATTTGATTATAACAAGAGCTGATAAAGGGGGAGCCACGGTAGTGTGGAGCAAAACCGATTACAATAAAGAAGTGGAGAAACATCTTAGTGATGCCACATCTTACTGCAGTCTTCCAAGGGACCCCACAAGGGGATTTAAAGAAGAGATAGATGAAGTATTAAAACAGGCAGTTAGTGGTAGGGTTATTACAGAGGCTCTGTCCATACAATTGAGGGTTGATGATCCTAGCTCTCAATATTTTTACCTAGTACCCAAAATCCATAAACAAGTGAATCCACCCCCAGGGTGCCCAACAGTGCTGGACGTGGTTCTTTGATAGAACCACTGTCTGAATACTTAGAATGCAAGTTGAAACCTTTGCTGGTATATGTTATAGCTCGTATAAAAGATACAAATCAATTTTTGGTGTTGATGAATGATTTACAGATCTCTAAAGGCACATATAT